>NW_008581081.1:0-38339 GCF_000691845.1 Merops nubicus | reverse complement strand
TTTTCTCCCTTTTCTCCCTCCCTTGTGAGGGTTGTGGGGGTGGGGGAAGAGGGTGAGCAAGTGGCCACATGGTGCCCAGTGCTAAACCACAACAGTCTTTTTGGAAAAATAAGGAATTCCTGCCTGGTTGGGTGCCCTCCTCGCCTCCCTGCAGTGCCTCCACCAGGAGGGCAAAAACTTAAGCCTCTTCTCGGGGTTAAAATTACCACAGCCATCACTTCTGTGGTTCCAAGGTCACCTGGTAGTGTCTTTTGTCCTGATGAAGGTGAGCGACAAATTCTTCCCATTCCCTCGCACACCCTTTCTGAGCTGCAGTCTATAGCTCTAGTCCTCTGGGAGCTGCCGTCCTCAAAGAGAACATGTACTTCATGCTGTTGAATGAGTGTGTCATAGTTTACCTTCCCTCCTACTGATGCACTCTGTTGTCTACACCCAATCCTCTATCTCTACTCTGTTTTTTATTCATAGCCTGTTATTCTTTCCTGGGGTCTGTATGCCTCATCTATTTCCATTTTCATTTTCTCTTTTTTTGTGAAACTTGCTCCTCATGTCTTCTTTCTTGCCATATTGTTTTCTCTTTCTGCTTGTTTATCCTTCTTATTCAGTACACAAAACATTGTTCGTCAAACAAAAAAAAATCTCAATTGTCCAGGCCCTCATTCATGGGGATTTGGCTGGTTAATACACTACTACACTGCCTTTTCAGTTTCCTCTCCCTTTTTCTCCTTGATGTTTCCAAACTATTTTGAATTCCATCATTATCCATTGCCTTGAAAGCTCCTCACCCAAGAACTCCGACAGATGTCATTTCATTAAAAAAGTACTTTTCTCAGGTTTCTCAGGTTTTCTCAAGGGCAGTATTACCCTGCTGCTTATCCACACAATCAATATATAAAACACCAAGCATGTGAATCCCCAAGTAAGTTCTGCAGCCCACTACTCTTTGGGCTCTCCCAGTCACTAGTTACTTGGATTTTAAATATTTTCCTGTCCCTTTCAACAGCTGAATATTCATTAGCAGCAACTAAAGACAGGAAATCTAATCCCTTAGTTACAAAGCCTCTGACCTCTCACCCCACACAAATACAAAACTACCTTTAAACCACAAATGACAACTAGACCTTTTCATTAAGAACTCCAACCAAACCACCAAACCTACAAATGATGAAGTGCAACCTAATAAAACACTAAGCTACAAAAAATGTCAGTTGACTTACCCCAAAATACAAGAACTTCTTTATCCTCTACCAAGGCCAACTCCCATCCAAGCACCCCTGTTTGCTGTACTCCTGTCAGTGTTTTTTTTTTTATTATAAGGAAAACCCAGAGTACAATACAGAATGTCCAAAATTGCTGGGATTTTTTGATGCTTTGTTAGATGGGTAAATTTGTGTATCTCCAGATTTTCAACTACTCAACAGCAAGCACAAAAGATACTGTGGGCTCAGGAGTGCAACCATATGATAAAATACATTAGGAAGGTGATGGTAACTGACTTTAATAACAACCATAGGCTAAACAAGAAATGTGTTGCCATTATGGAGAGAAAACAGGCAACTTTGGTAACACATTTGTGCATACAAATGAGAAAAAATAACCTAAGGCCCTATATATAGAGAGGTTACTATATACACCCTAATTTTCTTTATTTATTGTTGCCATCTAAGCCATTACAAGATGCTGTGACTTTCTGTAGCAAAACCACATAGAGCAAATGTCATTAATTCCTTTTCCTTCCTAATCCAAAATTAAGAACATTAAAATGCATTATATTCAAGCCATTATAATTTAAAGTGAGATTTTATAAAGGCTCTTTGGTAGTCAAGACTATGCTGGTATTTCCATTCTATTTTTTAAGTGCTTATAAATCAGCCATAAATGCTGCTCATTTTGGAATCTGCTATCCAAGTTTTCAAGCCACAACCAATCATTCATTATATCTTTTCCTGAAAATGTGATTCAGATCAATCTTTCAGCTGGGTGAGGTGAGCTTTTAGATGCCAGTGATCTGAAGCAGTGTGCCAGAAGTCTAGAAAAAAAAAATGAATTACAATGAAGTTTTAATGTAAAACAGAACTCTTGCCGATTGAAAATAATGCTTTTTGTAGTCTGCAAGAAAACCAAACCAGAACCCAAATAAATTACTGGAGTTTCTCAAGCTATAATATACATTTGTAGGTTTTGAAAACAAATTAAGAGCCAAACCAGTAAAATGGTAAGGACATCTTTAGCTTGCATAACTACTTCTCAGCTTCCTAGCTCGCACAGCTCCTTCAGCTACATGGGGAACTCTCTGTCCATCAAAGCTAGAAGTAGGCAGGCTATGCATCCTCAGAGGATCTTTGCTTTGTGTTTTGTTGCCCTACATTTAAGAAAGCAATTATCCATTTTCAATGACTGGTCACTTCCTAACCAGGTTTCTTCACATTTTGAACCACCTGACAGGGTGGGGGGCAAAGAGGAGCATGAAGAATTGTCTTTTCAAGCTCCAAACAGGTTGTTACAGCAGATCCAGGAGTGAAGTTGTGTTGGATGGATTGAAACCATCTACCAGCAGCTGGGAGAGGAGGAGAGAATTAGGGCCATCTGCAGCACCCTCATCTGTTGGTCTCCTTTGTTGTGCTGCTCACAAAAATGCTCAGTCATGTCAGAAGAACTATCTTACTGGTACTTTAAAAGCAAAAGCCACTGAACTCACAGATAAATCTGCAGCTGGGAAGAGGACATTTGGTACCAGCTCAGTTTAGAGACACAATCTGCAGTCTCACAAACACACTAGGGAATCCTGTTCAGGTCTTAACGGTAGTCTTCAGATCAAAAATCACAGGGCAAGAAAGGGATTGAAATCAACCAAAATATTCTGTCTCACTAAAACTTTTGTGCTTATTAATATTCCTTCTATAATTACTGTGTATTAATGTTGGCATTAAGAGGCCTTCAAATGAATTTTGTCTGCACTGTACTCAGTTCAGCCTAAACGTAATGAAAATAAGGGCCACGGCCAAAGAGCTTACATTTCAAATCCACTGATCAAAGTACATACCAGCAACAATACTCCAACTCTCAAGGCTTATTAACATCAGAAACAAAAAATTAAAAACCTTCCAGAACTGAGCAAGATGATCTTTTGACTCTGAATCTGGATTAGTGTTCAGTTTAGAAGGGGAAATGTGTTTTAATAAAGTCAAGAACACATTCAGCTCTCTATAGAGGCATGCATTGAAGTGATTAAAGAATGGCTCTGTGGGATAGTTGGCTTTCAACTGAATAGGTGAAGAATCTTATTCTGAGATCTTTTGAAATGGAACAGCAGCTTGGATAAATTGATTATATTTTTCACAAAAATATAACAACACAGTTAACAGATTCTGACAAAAAAATAACATACATGAAAAATAATAGTTTCAGGACAGCCTTCAGAGTTTTTTGTAATATCCATTTGTAAATATTGTTTATTTTATAAATCTGTCAATATGGCCCTAAGAAATGTTGAACTGTAGAGCTGTTCAAATTATTATTGAGGAGATACTCTCTTGTTTATAGCCCTTTTTTGATGTCTGCAGTTTACACTTTATAGTAGTTTTAGTAGATAACAGTTTATTTATGTACATTTCACAAACTATGTACCTTCTCTTCAGATCGCTCTAGGTATTCAGTTGTTTACAATTACTGTTTCTATTTTTTGCCTGGGTGAGTGTTTGGTTTTTTGTTTTAAACTGAGTTCTGACTAGTTTTACTGTTTCCTTGCAGCTATGAAGTGAGTTTTCAAGGTTGGAGAAGTGGTTATACTGAGAAAGATAAATCAGCTTTCAGTCTTTTTTTTTTTTTTCCCCCAGAAGAAAAAAATCCCACACTATCTCAGATGTCACAGAAAGGTGCAAGAGCTGCTCAGAATACAAAATTGTCTTTCCATAGGGAAATTCCATCAAATCCCTTCAGGTCATGAGGATTTGTATATGCCTTTTTTGTTTAAGTTTTCACTACCCTTTTCCTCCTCTAACAAGGATAAGGTTTCCTTGCTCTGAACTTTCCCACTGGTCCCAAGGACATGGGACTTCCAAGGGCCAGTCTTACCAGTAAAGACCATAGTGAAGAAAATATCATGTACTTTGGCCTTTTCCCTGTCCTCTGTCACCAGCAGGTTCATATTCATATTTGCCCTAGTCTTACTTTTGCTGCTAATATACCTGTAGAAGCTCTTCTTATTGGTCTTCACATCCATTGCCAAATTCAATTTCAGATGGCCTTGACTGTCCTAGCCCCATTCCTACTTTTAAAACACTGTCTCTATATTCATCTTGGGTGATTTAAGACCCTGCTTCCAGTTCATGTATTTTTTCCATTTTTTATATCTTGGCTTATTCAGATGCTTTTTGTTTATCCTTGCAGGTGTCCTGCCACTTTTGTTTTCTTTCCCGCTTATCAGGATGGACCATTCTTGGCCTTGGAGGAGCTGACCTTGAAAATCAACCAAGACCCCTCTTCTCTCTTGGGCCATGTCCCATGGATTCTTCCAAGCAGGTCTTTGAACAAGACAAAGTCTGTTCTGAATTTCAGAATTGTGATCCAGATTTTTGCACTGCTCTCTCCTCTTTGGAACCTGAACTCCACATCTTATAGTTCCTGCAGCCAACGCTGTCCTCCAGCCCTCATAGTCCTGACCAGTTCCTGCTTGTCTGTAAGTATCAGGTCTGTCAGAGCTTCTCCCCTTGTTGGCTCATCTATCACCTGTGTCAGGAATTTACCATCAGTATGCTCCAGAAACCTCCCAGATTGCTTGTGTCCTGCTGCATTGCTCTTCCAGCAGACACCGGAGTGGTTAAAGTATCTCACAAGGAGCAGCACTTGCAAACATGAAGCTTCTTCCAGTTGCGTGCAGCAGGGTTCATCTACTTCTTCCTGACTGGGCTGTCAGTAGCAGGCACCCACCACAAAGTTACCCACGTTGTTCTATCAACTAGTCCTAATCTGCAAGCTCTGAGCTCCACCACAGGGCAGAGCTCCATGCAACACAGCTGCTCTTGCATGGCAAGGGCAACTCCCTGCCATCCTCCTGGATAGTCCTTCCTGAAAAGCCCCTATCCATCTGTGGCAGCACTCCAGCCTGACACTCTGGTTCAGCCCAGCTCTACGTTTATGTGAACACAAATGTGCTATGAAACAACTGAGCTACTCCCAGGGTTAAGGCACCATAAATTTTTGTCTGAGCTTTATGTCCCTTCATGAATTAAGACAATTCAGAGAGCAGGCAGTGTTCTTGTTAACAGTTCATTTTCTCTCCCCTCTCCATCTCCTGTCAGGAAACAGCTTACAGGTCTTCCTGATGGTCTTCTAGAAGAAATCATAGTTACACAGAGAATATTACAAACAAGAAAACCTGGCGGAAAAAAAAAAAAAAAAAGTCTTTGAAATGTTGTTACAGAACCTGAAGTCAACAGATAGGAAATGTTACTGTTGTGCAAGCACCAACACTCATCTTTCCTAGCCCTGGGCTAGCAGCAGTGGAGTGAAATAAGTGCTGTTTACACACCTTTTCCATCATGGTGGGGCAGTTCTCCATTTCTGGACAGTGAATGCTCTTTGGAAGCCAAGGTTTAATTCAATTCTAGCTGAGTCATGACCATTTGCCTATATGAACTCCATCTGAGCATAGCACACCCAGGAAATGCATCCTGGCTACTTCCTACATCCATATGTGGAATGTAGGCTCTACTGAATTAATATTTCAAACTGTCAGAAATATAGAGATACTTATGACTGGACAGCTTTTGTGGGGGTCTCAAATACATGTTCTTGCACACTTTAAGCAGTAAGTACTGGCTGTCCCAAGAAAATACGGGAGCAAATATTCTGCCTATACTATTCTCCCTCATCATGCATCAAAGCAAGCCATGAAAAAATTGACCTGCAAAACATCTAGAAGTTAGTTAGAACTGGCTGGTTAACTGCAACTTGACAGCTACCAGAAAAGTACTTGTCTGTATTGAGTGTTCCCAGCTGCTTATGCTCCACCATAAGGCACAAGCAAAGCTCTCTATGTGTGGGTGAGAGTAGCCTCTTGACTCATGAAGCAATGAGCTGCACAAACCCCATTCACTCATACACAAAACCAGCAAGGGAAAATCTTCCCACTGCTAAGAACAATGACAACCACATCTAGCTTGGCAGTTACTGCACTTACTTCCTGTGTTAACAGTCTTGAACACTTGTATTTTACCAAGGATTATCATTGTCTTGATACTGTACAGAAAATACATCTTCCTGGACCTTTTTTCTTTTCAAATGTATGAATTCATCCATGATCATGAACATGGAAAACAGCAAGGAGTGTTGCAATTATCACAGTGAAAAAGAACATAATTTGATTGATCCCAGCATCCAGCCATCTGCTGTCACCAGGATATGGTGCTTCAGAGAGGAGAGAGACCATATTCTTCCTTTGCCCCTCACTGCCTATTAGCTTGCAACCTAAACCCCAATTTTAGCAATCCTTCTCTCACAACAAAGCTTACTGCAGAATTTTTTAACTCTCTTAATTTAGCACAAGAGCTCTAGGAGTGACATCCACTACATACCTTCAGAGAACTTGTATTCTGATATTGCTTTGGACTCTTTCAAGCTGTGTACCAGTCCCTCTGTGATTGGCTTGAAGAGTATAAACAAAAAAGCAAGGTTAATGAGTGAGCAACAGGTAATTTGTACACAATGGTGGAATGAAGCCTATCTAGAAACAGAAATTGCCTACAGAATGATCCTGTGAAGATCAGTCAAAGCATATAAATTAAATGCTTACTAATTCCTTATTAATGTCTACAGCTTTTTCCCAACTGACTACAAAGAGATGCCATTTAAAGTGGCATATATCCAATGAGCTCCACTCTTCAACTCTGCTGGTTTCTTGCACAGTCTATAGTTATCCTAAACTGCAGTTTTTTCTTGTTTGATCTTCAAGTTTTACACAGCAAAAGGGATCATTAAAACATTTTCAAGCATTTTTTTGTCTTTCAATTCAGTCACACTTTCTGCTTTCTGTGGTTTAAATTATTCATAGCAAATTGTGCAGATTCAGATGTCAGCAAGTCATTGGCTAAATAATAAATTCAAAAAGGACTCTGCAACTTTTCTCATGATGTATCAGAGGTATCCTGTACTTTTCAAGTAACATTTGCAACTGAACTCATCTGATTCTTTAATAGCTTTAAAGCTACTTGATGCACTAAATGCACAGGTGTTAGGTGGTTATGTTCTGCTTAAAAATTTCTCTAAATCTAATTGAATTTCATTCCCAGATGAAGTGAGTTAATAGGAGAATATATGGAGCTCTTTATCCTAACAGTGCATTCTGTCAGAAAGACCATTTAGAAGGGTAGAGGAAGAATCTTCAGGTATTGTCTTGGTTTTGATTGCTGGATTTTGGTTTTTCAAACTTAATATAAACTAATCTTGGTCATTAGCTTGTGAACCTCCTCAGAGTGGATGTTCAGTTCACAAAGGACACCCTTTTCTTCATCTGCTCTAACAGTCACTACCCAATAACACTCAACCTCTCCTCTCTATGAAAAATAAAAAGTAATATAAATGAAGCAGAGTTTTAGCCAGAAAATACAAACCAATTAAACAGCAGAGGTTCTTCTCATTCCCCTTGAGGGCATTTTGGGCACGGCAGCTACATTGGTAGAGCAAGCTACCTGTTATCCTGAGGCCAGCCTGAAGATCAGTTGTATAGATGGTTCAGATAGGTGACACGAAAGCACAAGCTCAACATAGGCAATCACAACCTCTACACACTCTGAGGACCAGGCACCAGCAGGGTCACTGCAGGCTAACTATATAGCAGCCCTGGAGACAGGTGGTGGGCTGGTATGCCAAGTTCATGGTCCCTGTGTCGTTACCGACACCCGATCCCCGGGATCTCTGCCACCCAACCTCTGCCGTTGGGTACCATCACAGACACAGGCTTCAATATGAAGGATGTTGCAAATGGCGTTTATTGCGTCGCTGCAATTGCTTATATAGCACAAGCCACACCCACAAGGCCCCTCGTGGGCAGTCTGAGCTTTCCGTTACATCGCGAGATCTTCCGCACGCCGATCCCTGCCTAGGGTGGGCTCTGCTCACCACAACATCCCTGGACACTGGTCTTGCTGAGAAATGCAGGCATGCACACAAGCACTCCCCTAACACCTGAGAGCGCACTGGTCTCATACGAGAAAACATTGAAAGCAAACCTCCTACCCAGAGGAATTTATGTCCTAAACGACTGGATGGACATTTCAATGTTTTATGTCCTGGAACAGGTTGGAGAGAGAGAGAGGGGAGGATGTGAAACAAAGTGTGAAAATAAAATCATAGAATGGGTTGGGTTGGAAAGGATCTTAAAGATCAGCTAGTTTCAACCCACCTTCTGTGGGCAGGAATACTTCCTAGACTATGTTCCTCACAGCCCCATCCAGCTCTATCTTGAACACATCCAGGGATGGAGCATCCACAACTTCCCTCAACAACCTTTTTCTAGTGTCTCACTACCCTCACAGTGAAAAACTTCTTCCTAATTTCTAATCTAAGTCTACCGTCTTCCAGTTTGAGCCTATTACTTCTCATCCTATCACTACAAGCACTTGTAAAAAGTCCCTTTCCAGCTTTCTTGTAGGCCCCCTTCAGGTACTGGAAGGCCACAATAAGGTCTCCCCAGAGCCTTCTTTTCTCTAGGCTGAACAACTACAAGCCTGTCCTCAGAGGAGACGTGTTCCAGCCCTCTGATTATCTTCACGGCCCTCCTCTGGACCCGCACTAACAGGTCCAGGTCATTCTTGTGTTGGGCACCACAGCTGGATGCAGTACTCTGGGTGGGGTCTCATGAGAGCATAGGAGAAGGGAAGAATCAAGAATCACCTGCCCCAGTGTTTCCCATTAGTCCGTTCAAGGGCATACAGTTACCTCCATGTGTCACAGATGCCTAATGCTTGTGACTAAACAAGGTATCTGTATGGGAACATGGCCAGTTAAGCAGCTACTTGGTCATCCCTGAATGAAAGCAGTTGATTTATGTGAGCACTCTAGTCATTTATCCACATAAATTACACAGCTACTCAGACAGCACACATCTGGGTTAGAAAATCCAGATCTTAGTTGGCAAAGAACTGGGGGAAGCCTCTGGACAAACAATTGATAAACAGTAAAATCCTTTTGATGTCAGATCTCAAGGGGCTGGAGACATCCAGCGTGGCTGTACAAGGTAATTCACAGGCAGCTCAGCAAGGATCTGGCCCAGGATTAGCCTCCTGCTGCTTCCAGCAGTGACTGCATAGGACACACAAAGGGAAGCAGAGCACCAGGCTTGCTCTGTTTATCAGTCTTTTCCTGTAGCCCATTAAGTCCATGTTTTTCTCACATCCTTTTCTAGTTTTGAACAAAACACAAAATGATCTCCAAAATTAGACAAATCAATGCATGGAAAGCACTCCAAGCACTCTGCCTGCGCCTGACCTGTGACTGAATACTCACCATTATATTTAGCTCAACCATTTGCAAGCCTGTGATGTCAAACAAATGCTCTACTTTCAACTAGTTTCACAAAGTGCTCCTAAATTTAACTCTGAGTCAACACCGTACAACTGCACATTTAAGTTAACCTGCATAGTCAGCTTATAAATTTTTAAGAAGCTTCTCCTCCTCTAACAGTGAATGTAAATGCAACTTGTTTGAACAAAGACACTAATTTATCAGTTATAACAATGAATGCACCACTTTGGCTACTGTTTGAAATATGCATCTTCCATTAACATTAATGGAGATAAATGACAAAAACTTGTGTGTAAAATGCAGAATAAAAAATCAGAAGGCTGGGACAATCTGGTATAAATTTCCATACTTCCAGCAGCATCAGCAGTGTTATGCCCACTTTTTCTATCCGAATATCTGGCTGTTGGTTTGTAATTTCTCAGGATACTTCTGTAATATATGATGCTTATAATCTTTCCACCTAATGCTAACTTTCTTTTGATTTAAAACAATAATACGTTGTTTATGCTTTCACTCTGTCTGCAAACATCTCCTGTGCTTATTGGTATTAAAATTATTTATGAGACTTCATAAGCATAAGCTTGCTTTAGAAGAAAAAAGAAGCATTGTCATTGTTTCTAATCGTGACCTACAATGCAGATAGAAGAGTTATTTAAAAAAAAATTTGGAAAAGACAGAATTAGGTAAATTAAATAACAGATATTCCATAAAATACCTGCATGGAAGAAAAGAGCAAAAATACATGGGGAAGAAAGAGATTAAGGAATAGTTTAGGGTAGCAATGCCACATAGTGATGTCAATGGACTCAAGTAGCACCAGGAGAGGTTTCAACTGGATATTAGGAAGAATTTCTTTACTGAAAGAGTATTTAGGCATTGAAAGAGTATCTAGGCTGCCTAGGGAGGTGGTCGAGTCACCATCCCTAGAGGTGTTCAAAAAACTTATAGATGTGACACTTGAGGACATGGTTTAATGGTCATGGTAGTGTTAGGTGATGGTTGGACTTGATCATCTTAGAGGTCTTGCCCAACCTTTATGATTCTGTGATTCTATGATTTTCTTATTACCATGTTCCAGTATTTAAAGGGTGGCTACAAAGAAAGTGTAGACTCTCTTTTTACAAGGAGTCACACAGAAAATACAAGGGGTAATGGGTTATGAGTTACTCCTGGAGAGATACTGATTATACACAAGAGAAAATTTTTCACAAGGACCATTAGCTACTGGAATAACCTCCCCAGGGAAGTGGTGGAGTTAACAACATTGGACACTTAAGATTCGGCTCGACAAGGTCCTGGGCCATCTATCTAGACCCTGCTTTTCCCAGGATTGGACCAGATGAACCTTGAGGTCCCTTCCAACCTGGTATTGTATGATTTATGACTTTATTTTTTAAAATAACAGTTTACTCAAAATTAGTTAGCATGTGTTTTGCACAAGGTCAGACTCAATCACAGAAAAATGAGCAAATGTTACATCTGTGGGAGCTGTCCTCCTTACAGTAGTAGTAGAAGTACTGTATACTGAGCAGGCCTGTGGAACCTCTGTTATGAATTAAGGTCCCACTGAACCAAATGCCATATAGCAATGGCCCCGCACCAGGGGTTTTGCAATGAAAGAATCAGAATGGATACACCTCTTCTCCACACCACAACCACTTTTCTCAACTCTTACACTTCCTGTTCTGCCTCCAGTATTTTGTGGTTGCAACAACTGCAAAAAGTAGACTCTGCCCTTGCCTTGAATCCTATTTCAAATAATTTTTCCTGTCAAATAAATGGATCATTTCTTCAAATCCAGAATTACTCATCAGCTGTCTCAGCTACACCTATTCTTACCTCATACGTATGGTCTTTCAATGAACTCCAGCCTTTTATTTTAAATTTACACTCATTGTCAGAATTCAATTAAATATTTTATTATTATTATTAATTATATGCACAGTCCAAGAAGAGAGACACATGGCAGAAAATGACGCATGACTTCAGCAATCCAGATCTAATTATTTGGCATATAGGAAAAGCAGAGGAAGAGAAAGTGTAGGTGCTTGCAATTATTCTTTTCTTCATGTCCAAATTTATACCTGATAAAATAGAATGGGCACCAGCCATCTTGAAGAAGTAGAAACATTTAGTTTTGAGATGATCCATTGAATTCACTGGCTATTGCACTGAGGTACTTGCATTGCAATAAACCTAGATTACCCCCTATCAGAATGCACACACAGAGAAAGAATGGCTTTTGTTGTCTGCTAAAGGAGCATGGGAAAAGAAGATCTTGTTGCAGAATAATCACAAAAAAAGTTTCACCTGCCTTTTAATCCAGAACTCAGGGAGACCATAGGGATACCAGGTCTCACTATAGACCAGATGAGGCAGTACTACACTAGGTACACAGCCAAGCAGCAAAGGCACTTTCATCACACTGATTATCAGAACTACATTTTCAAATCTCCCAACCATCTCCCCCCTAACTGTGCTTTGGTTTGTATAACAGAGCTTAATCAGAGCACACAAAACAGATCTCTTTCAGATGAAACTGAATCCAACAATGTGCTCCTGCCACTAATGAGCATTCAGCCTACAGTTAGCAGAAGTCCCCAAAACCACACATAGTGCAGAGATCAGTGCAGGTTGTTTCACTCCGTAGACCCACTCCTCATAGAACACACTACCTGCTAATGTAGGAAGAGTCATGTTCAACCCCTGCACAAAGGGACAATGACAAGTGGGGACTAGGGTGATTATAGTCAGCCAAAATCAACTGTCAAGCCCTAACAAGCTTGTGATGAAGTACAGCTAATGTAATTACCACCGTAGGGTCCACAGAGAAGTGTACTGATATCGTAGAAGACAAATGGACTAGTAAGCAAGAGTCAGATGGGTAAAAAGCAAGAACTTCCAAACTGAAGGCTGTGATGAAGTCAGCTGCATGGTGACAGTGACAAAAAAAAATGCTTTAAGTCAAAATACAAGGTAATAAAGCCAACAGAGGAGTGTAAGAGAGCAGTTACTTGAGTAAGGAACCCAAAACCCATAGTTTCTGCTAAATAGCATAAATAGGCAATGGTAGTTCCTTAATTCCTTTGACAAGAAAAAAAGCTATTAGGAGAGCCATCTTTCTTTAATTTCTTTGCTTTCCTGTTTTTGCACTGGTCTCATAATACATTTGTCATGAAAGCTGCATGTATTTTTTTACAATTCCCAAGACAGGGATAGTGTGTTTTGCTGTTGACATGACTAGTGAACCACACAGAAATTCATAACAGCTCCCATGTCCAAAGGAAATCCCATAAGAAACTATGCTCACACAAACTTTTTTTTTTTTTTCTTGATATCTGATACCTCTTCTGCTGACCACTTGCCCAACATAGAATGATATTGTCATTACCAG
The DNA here is from genome assembly GCF_000691845.1 of Merops nubicus. NCBI lineage: Eukaryota > Metazoa > Chordata > Aves > Coraciiformes > Meropidae > Merops > Merops nubicus. Next base: position 25,423 of record NW_008581081.1, on the reverse strand, counting down.
GCAGACCAGCAGCCAAACTTCTCCCTCCACTCCCACATCACACACCAGAGATCCAAAGTGCCAGACAGCCAGAGGGAGGAACAAGTCAATGCACTCACTTACTGCAAAGGATGTGAAGAAGGGAGCAAGCTAGCCAAGGAACCATGCCGTGGGAGATGGAATTAGCCAGGCCATGAGTGAAATTATGTAATATTTTCTCAGAAAGACACTCATAATCTTGCCCCACCACCCTGGGAACCCCACTTTGCTATGAAAAGTCAGGGAGCCTTTTCAATAACCAAAATCCCTACACAACACATGCACTATACAAGAAAATTCCCCAACTGCACTGCAGGCAGAGTCAGTTCTTATTTAATTGGCTTCTTGCCCCACCTCCAAGTTAATGTGGAAGGTGGGGGCACCTGGTGGTGATCTCCTAATCAGTTCCCACCCAAGGCTGTCCAGACCCTAGGTAAAAAAACAGTCATGAGGGTCTTTCTTGCCTGGTTGTAGATATCATCCATATGCCCACCTTCATTCAGGGATGGAGGTTTAAACCTCAGCACTTCATACCATAAACCTGTAACTTCCCTCATTGATCAGAGGTCTTTGGGGAAAAATAAAGTAGACAAGAATTTCTACAGAAAAAGGGTACAGTATCCTCGACACATATAGCCTCTGTGGAACAACTTTGTAGATTTTTTTCTTGTATTATGAAAAGATTAAACCATACCCTAAAGCATTGCATTTGTAGGTCACCTTTAAATAGTAAATAACAAATAATTATACATCCTCCATCATACTGAGTTCTGCATATCACATTGATGTTCTTCAGTTCATCTGTCTTTCATACTGAGGGGACTTTCCGTCAGCTAGTCATCAACAACCCTGTCATATGGGGATGATAGAAGTTATCTTCAAGGTAACTCACTGACACTACTTAATTAAATATCTTGAAATATTGCATATTATTTTTCTGTACCACCACTAGTGACAATGGTAATTACATGGTGATTCCCACAAACACTTTATGAATCCTCAGTTATTGTGCTATTAGCCAGATTTGACATTATTACTGCTAGACTGTAATGAATTATTTATGGTTAAATATTTGAAATATTCAGACACCTTTTCTGTTTATAAGTCATCCAAGATTGTCTATTCTTAAAAGTTACTCAGACTGGTTTTGCAAAATATCAAATGACTAGGTGTTTGAAAAATTCCTGAGGATTTTGACTTGGTAATTTCCAAGGCAAGAGAAAGTTGCAACACTTGCCTAAAACACAGCCAGTCTAAATGCCTAGAGATATATATTACAGATTGTTTCCACTAATAGGTATTTGATCTTATAAACATTCATAACAAGTGTGGACTCAGGGACAAGTATTCCTCACATTTTCATTATCTTCCTCCCCAAAGGGCATATAGATGCAGCAGGTGTTGTTTCATTAGGAAAATGTGGAGCCTCTTTCTCAGTCTGTCACTAGACACATTCCCTGTTGCAGTTTGTAACACCTGGAGCCCACCATTTCCAAGGATGACAGTGGTTCATCTTTCTGCCAGCTCAACTCCTTCATGAAGTTTCAGTGCAAACCAGAACCTTCTTCCAGGGAGCTGACAGCCATAATGCATTTTTTGAAAAATATCAAATACTCTTGCACCACTGCAAATCAGAGCTTTTGCTGAATATTGTTTAATGTGCCCATTCCAGTTGCCACATCCTGTTTATATGGGGGTGCTATTTCTGACCATGCAATTTATTGATATTGTATTAATGTTTGTTCCAAATGGATCTTGCAGTTTCTTCAGTTTGCTTCCTGTTGTGTCTTCCACTGACAAATGCATTTCATTTCAGAGTGCATCACAGACAAGGCACTTTCTGGGAAGACCAGCAGTTTTTCAGGATTTCAGAAAGACATTAGCAGACATGGAAAACATACAACTTACTTAAAAACTTGGAAATAGTTTTGTTTTCCTAAAAAAAATTAAAATCTCATTTTATCCTCTCATTTTCACTAATTATAATTGCAGGACATAAATCCACACTACTGCGCCTCCGAGTCTCCTCCAGATATTTTGCTTCCATATGCTATGAGGCTATTTTCTCCTTTTAATTTCCATATTTCTTATTCTCTCTAACCCCCACTATTTGCTCTACCACATCTCTGCTAAGCTCCAGATCCCAGCAGACTCTCCCCCTCCAGTTCTTTATTTGCTTTAATACGCTCCTTGATTGAAAAAAAAAAAAAATCTGGTTTTCTGCCCTTCCACTAATTTTCTTCTCTTTTTCATCCTAAACATCACTATTTCCTGGAGCACATTGAGCCACCTGAATATTTAACTGCCACTATAAAACCTCACCTCAGTAATTGATATTTTTTCTTTCCCTTTTTCAAAGGACCTGGTGTTTTTCTACTCCATGGCTGAATTAACTGTTTAAATACATCTCAGCTAGTGTTGACCCTGCCCGGCCAATGAAGATGTTGGAACATATCTACTTTGCCCATGGTTGTTACACCACAGAGTAACCAATACCAGTGTCAGCTGTTCTGGTCCCTCAGGTAACAACTGTGAAGTCCAGCCACTGTGTTCCATCAGACCCTGAGCACAGTTTAGGGGTCTTTCTCTGACTTCCATGAACATTGCTTATCCCTGCAATCATTAAGAGACAACAGACATTTTACTGAAGAAAATCTAGATGTTTCCTGTGCTAAACTAGTCACACTCCATGTTTCTAATCCCACTACCTTTGCTACAGTGTTGCTTTCCCTTTACACAGTGCACCATGTTGTACTTCATGGAGTACAGGCAGGAAATACTTGCCACTTGCAGAAGTGTTATGATCATTTTCTCCTGACATTTTGTGCTATCAGGTGATATAAACTATGATGAAATGTCATCATTCAAATATAGCAGCAAGAAGAAGCTAACTCCAAGCACGAGCTGACTACAGAGTATGTGGAAAACACCCCCACTTTATCAGCAAATAGTGGAAAAGTATTTGGTAATTTATGTCGTAGCATACGAAGTCTCTGAATTCATACATTATTCATGGGAAAAGTCATCTACATTGTGTCTTTAAAGGAGACACATTAAAAATTATAATGTTAAAAATAGATGGCATTTTATTGGAGATCATAATTATTTTAAAAGTTGGCAAAAGGGCTTTTTAGTTCCTAAAATGACCTTTCAAGATGAAATGAGGAAAAGAAAAGCTGCTCTGAGGAAGAAGCTATGAAATACTCCAGTGCATAAAGAAGGCATTTTTCTTTAATCTGAAATTTAGTATATTCTCTAATGAGAACAGAGGCCAGTAAAATCACAGTCAGAAGCATTACTAAATAGCAGCATAGGTCTGTTGAATGACACAGCACTTGGAACCTCACTGTGACCAAAATTGTCATGATACCTCTGTAATTTGAAAACCCAAACTTCACCTGGGCAGTAAATGAGAAATGCACAAATATATTCAAGATCATAAACATGACCAGAAAGCAATCCCTGAATACCATTTACATGTCTCAGTGTTCCTACATATATTATCAGTAAACAGATTTGCTTTCATTTCCCTTAATCAGTGTTCATTCTTCTGCTTACTTTCCTCCTAAGCACAGGCCGTACAAAAATATTGATAGTGTTACACCTTAAATCAACGGTAGCAGTGTAATCAGAGCTGGAAAAATAATTGGCCAAAATTATGCAGGAAAACAGCAATTCTCAATTACCTTTTGACTCTCCCCTCCCCACCCTTCCTTCATTTCTTCTGTGGTATGTTATGTATGGCCAGTCTCTGGTGCAGGTGGTAGGGCCCCGGGTGTGACCTTTTGCAGTATTTATAGGTCAGGATCCATGTGTTAGTGAAGGAAAGACAGCACCAGCTTTCATCTGTGGGTGACTAAGATGCTATGCAAAGAAAAGACATCCACCAATTTCTTTATCCTTTACTTTTATTGTTATTCTTTACTTGCCTAAAGTACAGTCAGTTCCTTGGAATTATTGCAGACGAGATAGGACTCAAAGAGCATTAGCAAGAGGAATTAGTGAGCTCCCCTGTGAAGGCCAACTCCAGGAAAATGTCGTTGTTCAGAAAGGATGTTAAGTGCCTTGTTAAACACTGTTGAGGCCAGTGGGATTGAAAAAAAAATTGCTTAGAGTTAAGCATATTGTTAAATGCTTTCTAGACTTAAGCTGTTACTGCTTTTCTGACTAGTGCCTTGCTCTTGGAGGCCATTTCATTCCTCAAGGGTAGTGCAAAAAAGTGGCACAAGTCTTGTCTAGTGACTGCCTAATATCCCTGTTAACCTCAGTGATGCGGGTGGCAAACTCTGTGCAGGCAGTAGAGACAATATACAGGCAGTTGGCACAGGATGTGTGGCTACAAACAGATATTACAGCACCAGAATAATAACTTTAACCTCTGCCTTCAAAAAATACCACAAATTCCATATTTTATTATTCATAAGAAGCATTCTGCATGAAAAAGTATAAATATGTCTTTAAAGCAACAATATTGCATTGTCAGCTCTTCGCAATAGGTTTAATTTTAACTCAGGAAAGCCACAAAACCAAATCAAGCTTTTTGTGTCCCTTTGCATTCTTATGGTTACAAATGAGATTTCCAGCAGCTTAAATTCCAGTGTATGGTAGCTGCACTTTGAATCATTAATTACCTAAGTAGGTAACATAGTCTAGCTACCTTCTGGTAGAAAAAAAAAAAAAAAATATAAATCCAATTGAAACCTTAAGCTGTGGTTTGTATCTTTTTAAAGAAATCCCATCTGTTAGTTTCCACTCCAGAACATTCAGAAATGCTTGCCTGAAGGGGAAAAAAACCTAAAACTAAAAATGTCATTGCAGTAGTAGGAGATGGGTTTACCTCCCACTATGTTTTAAATTCAGTACTGCAGTTCTGGCCCTCAAACTCATCTTGTGCAGTGACAGCTGCAATATTGAACACACACAGGTTTCGGGAGCCAAAACTTTACGTTCCTTAGCATAGGTCAGAGCACAGGTAGAAAAAATGCCTATAGGGAGTGGTTAAAAAAAAGGGCAGATGAAAGCAAAAGGGTGTTTAAGCTCTATGTGAGAACATAAAGGAAAAAGTTATCATTTTAGAACAGAGAAGGAAGTTTTCTCCTGTTATTTATGTTAGTGTCTGTGTCAGAGAGAACACTGAGCTTTCAAGGGTCTCCACAACAAGCACTGTTTAAACACACAAGTAGTCCTATCTTTGGGAAGTTTGCAGTCTAGGGCTTTTCCTCCTCTGCCTTTCTCATATTGTAAAGCTATGCCTCCTCATTTAATGGCAAGGAAGTGCTGTCAAACTAGATAAAGCAAAATGCTTGCTGTGCTTACCATCCCTTTCAGAACATATTTTATAATCCATAACAATAAAGTATAATTTATGCACTTTTATCAAACTCTGCATTATTTTAATAACATCTGCAACGATTGGATTGCAATATGTTCTGGGAGATATTGTTTTGCCCTAAGTTCATAAAATGTTATATTTTTCAGTTAAATCTCCTGCCACAATTTCATCTACAGTTACCAGTAATTTTTCATCTATTTTGCCAGATCTCATTTCAAGTGGTAAGAGTTCTTAAAGGCAGATGATTTGCAAAACTTTCTTCAGTTGGCTGTGATTATATATTTAAAGCAGGACAGAACCAATGACCATGGCTCATTTATTTGGTTTCTTGCTTAAAAGGACATATGTAAAAGAGGCATCAATAAAAACAGCCTTTTCATAAGCTTTTCATTTAAGTGAGCCCTGCCCTGTGCTCAAATATAAGCTTTTCCAGCCTTTCTATAGAGTATCCTAAAAAGGGTTTCCCACTGAAGTACTGACTATCCACTGTTCTCAGGAGCACTCCTGTCATAAGGAAAAAGCAGGCACCTGAAGTAACCACTTGGATCAGTTTAGTTCAACAGTGAATAGGTGTATCCTTCATCCCTGCCCAAATTACTGCTGTATCTCAGCAGTTTTTCACACTTTCATATGCTGACAGGACTTCCAGGAACTATACTGTCTATCTGTGCTGCTGCTCCAGGGCTCTTCCTTGATACATCTGGGCAAAATTCATCTGTCCTTCTGAGCTCCTGAAGTGGACTGTGAAAAGTGACGGAAAGCAATAACTGTTAGCAAAGTGGCCAGGTTATTTCCATGAAAGAAAAAAATGGTGGTAGTTGGTGGTTCTGCTTGGATAAAAACATCTGGGACTGAAAGCATGATTGCTCTTGGGTCAAGACTCTGGGCAATGGAAATTCCAGCAAAACTGGCATAGAAGCCAAAAGTTACTTTTGCAATGAAAACTTACCCAGGGCAAGGAGCTAAACTCTCAGTTTCTGAGCAAAATTTGTTGTCTTCAGTCTGATAAGTCAATCATGAGTCCACCAGAACCCTAATATAAGAGGCCAGTGGTATGCTAGAATAACAAGCTCTTCATATATTACATTTATCAGTTCTGGAGAAGTACTGAGGCCTATTTCCCATGTCTGCAGTTGATGTTTTCTGTTGCTCACCCACATTTTTAAGCAGGATCCATGTCTTATATCATGTTGAAAGGACACATGCTTTTCAATCCTGTCTCACTTCCCCCATCCTCCATCACTAACCTGGCACTGCAACAACCAAGAATCTTACTGGAGGGACTAGGTGTTGTCTTCAAACTAGTGTGCATATATTGAATTTGCACACTGTAATTAAGGAAGTATTGGCTGGTAGTTTGCACTAGCTACTGAGACAACTTCAGAAAATAAGCTCTTTATTATAGAGGTAGTCAAAATGGCTGCTTTGTTTTATGACTCATACACAAACAAGTATAGGAGTCTTTATTGTTGTAATAGAAACCGTCAAGAATTGTAGAGCTAATGTTCCCTTCAAGGAAACTATATTAGGAATTTTTAAACCACTGGAAATATAAAAATGAATCACTTTCTTGCTCTTTAAACCATGTGCTCCACATTTCTTTCATTCTTCTAAATAAATAATAATAACAAAATAATTAAAAAGCAACACCAAAACAACAACAACAACAAAACACATAAATATGTTTATAAAGAGATAATTCTATCCCTAAGTTCTGATACTTATAAACCAAGACAACTTTGCTTTCCTTGTTACAAACATCTTATGGTCAAGTTATACAACTAGACATAGCTGAACATATATATGTGGTTAAGCCCATTTAAAATTATTTGGGTCTAGGAAAAGATATTTGGAGTGTACTGCTGGTATCCAAAAATGTAAAGTTATAATACCCCAATGGTATAAACAAAGAGAGAGTAAGAATTTATATGAGGCAGTATACTACGGTAAGGTCTCACAGGCAGAGGGCGGGAGTAAGTTAAGAAGTGGAACAGTGCTAGCTGAGGTGAGGTAGAAGTCAGGTTTATGAGGTGACAGCTCTGTATTGCTTACGCTTATCTAGGGGTGGGTGGAGAAAAGAGTTCTGTTTCAAAGGAGACTTCAGTATTTCAGAAAGTATTTGTGCTCCTAACCATGTTTTAGCTTTCCATAGGCAAGAAGAAGGTGAGGCTGGCTCCAGGGTGACCTTCCAGGAGCACTAGCTGTCTCAGAGAGAAGATCCTGTTGAAACACCCACCAGGACAACACATGGAATTCGGGAGAGGGAAAAATTGAACATATATACAGTGAACATACGCACACTGCCAACTGTAAATGGTCTCCACTGTTCCTGATCCCACTCCGTTATTCCCACCATTAAAAAAAATTATGAGACCCAAGTATTCATACAGCATTTCCAGAAACTTAATAGACTGTATAGATTAAACTCTGAGGGCCAAGTGCTGGTGTCAGATACACCCAATGAAACCCCATCTGAGAACAAAATTTGGCTCAGATTCAGCAGGCAAATGAAAGTTTTTTTCCACTTTCAGAAGAAACCCAAGTATGTAAAGTTTATAGGCACTGGTAGGAGAATAAATCAATTTAAGTCCATGTCACACCATTCTTTACAGTTTTGTAACAAGGTGTACTTTGTTAGATTTTAATCTGCATACATTTGAGACAGCAAAGCTCTTCAAAATCATCTTTTAATGGCATCGCAATTTATAGACAGTAACTAATTTCAAACTTCATAGCACTTGGCTTTTATGATTATTTCAAATCATTTAAATGCAAATGAATTTCCAGAGAGAGAAAACATCAAATGCCCTTGAGTGGCAACATGTAATAGAACTGCGAGCAGGAATCTCAGTAGGAATTTGAAGCAGTCTGATAGGGTTTGACGGGAGGTCTGTATAAAAGTGTTTGCCTAAATCCAATTTACATTTCATTTCACATTATATTCTATTTACCCATTTTGTCATTTTAATATGACTTATTTACTTAATCCTGTTCGGAAATCCAATCTACTATCAAGAGCAAATGTGGAATTCTGGTCAGGATAGGACTTACAGCTATTTTGCATTTTAGGACAATGGTAATATATTTTCTAAAATAGAGCTAGCTCTCTTGTGCCCTACAGTTAATAACGTTACAGCACCATGAAGCCAAAAACATTTGTGCATGCCTTAAATAATTATATTTCTTTCAAGCTAAGCAATTGTTTGCCTACTGACAGAGTAATATTTCCTGGGAGACATTGCTAAGCTACAGTACATACAAAATATTTGGACACAGAGTGCTAAGAAAGATGTGAACGTGATTGCACTCAGAAGGATGAGAACCATTCTGGAACTCCCCATTCAGCAGCAGTTACAACAAAGCACAAGGGGCTGGTTTTTTTCCCTGCCATTTGGATTTGCAGGAGGCAGCAAGAGCTGGTCTACCTCTAGTGCTTCCTGTGCTTTGGAATAAGCACTACAGTGAAGGACCCAACGACACCTTGAATACTGGTATCATCCACCCAATCGTCAACATCCAGCCTTTATGGTAAGAAAGGGACATGCCTTGTTTTTCCTGAAAAAACAGCATCTGTCCGTTTGCTACTGCAAAGTGACCAACTGCATTCTGCCCTGCCCTATCCCAGTGCAAATTCTGCACTAGAATCTACAGCAAGCAAACCCGTGCCATTTAGCATTTGTAACATAGGCAGAGATTATTCTGCAGTCTGCACAGCTTGCAAAGGTGTTTGACCATGGCATGGGCCATGCTCACATATGTGACCAAAGTATAAATGTCTGTTCTGAGGAGAGGTGAACTCCAGTGACCAGGCATGCCCTAATTCCTGCACACACCTTTTTTTCCAGGCCAAATATCTAAGTGAAGAGGCAAAAGTATACCAAAAATTCACTAATTCCTGCAAAGGCTATACACAGCATCCTGAAGATCTCCTAGTCTGCAGGAGAGAATGGGGGAATAACATGAGTTTGTATCAATGCTGGCATCTGAATATTTTCTGATTTCATAGAGATGAACCATATTATTTAAGACTACTGTAACAAAGTCCAACATTTAGATCTCATATGTTTCCAAAATCTATATTTTTAAAGGTAAGAGAAGATACAAATACCTTCAGATACTTTAGAATATTCATCATTCTTTGCCACACTTCCAGCAACATACACATGGCTTGCAGAAATCCATGAATATTTTAATTTCTTATCAGAAATAAATTACTGATACAGTTTGTTGGTGAAAACTCCTATAGTCAAGTAAAGTAAGTGATGGATTTGAAGGAATGTAGTAGTAAAATATTGTGGTTGGGATAGAGAGATTACTAAAATTGTGCTATTCCAACAGCAGCCAATTTCACAATCAAGATGTCTTTTCCATTGCAAAGGCAATTTTTATATGCCTCCTGCACATAAATGTCACTATTTTGTTTATCATAAGTTTCTTTCTCATTTTTTTCATTAATTTTGTGCATATTCTTTTTGAAGTGACTTCTAAGGAAGTACATTTATCCTCCGTTCTGAGCAGTTTGTCTTTTGCAAAGGCAATGTGACTGAGTAAAAGCAATAATACATGGCCTTTTATCAAAAACTTATCAGCACTGTTCAAACAGCTAGGCAGTTCATTAGATTTGAATAAGCTAACTGCTGGGTTAGCTTTGGACCTACACTGTCAGGTTAGATGCTGGTTTGTTTTTTTTTTTTTTTTTTTCATTTCTCAAACTTCATGGAAAGAATTACTCAAATAATTAGTCATATATCAACCAGTGGTGATCGGGCAGTAACAAACCTCTAATGAAGACCTTGAGTCTTTATTACTACTAGGTATGTCCTTACCATCCACTAATACAGCGCCCCAGTGGGCTCCCAGGCCTTGGTGACAAAATGCCTCTCTTTCATCAGTGTGGGTTTGCTCACAAGCTCTGCTTCGGTGAGGCTAAAAAACCCCAGGGTGAGGTCTAGGAGTATAGTGCCTTCCAGAGACCACACTCATAAAGGTGGGTGGGCAGGCTGCAGAAGGTTTTGTTCCTAATTCCCTGCACTATCTGCCTACACTTTTCCCACCCTGTACCCTCCAGCTGCACTTCAGGCCATGCAGACTGGGGGGTCTGGCTCTCAGCAGCATGAACCCAGGCCAGCCAGCACCATTTCACCACGTGAAGGGGTAAAAACAAGCTCTGTAGGCAGAATCATTATTTGCTGAGATCACCAAATCATAAATTGCTGAGATTTGCAAAGCACAGCGCTCAGTGCAGTAGGGGAGGTGCCAGTCCCTTCGCCATGAGGTTGTGCTACACAAAGGCCATACAGGGCATCACCTCAAGGACACATCTGAATTCTGACCTCAGTCTCACTGGCTGTAAATAGATTGAGGTTTCACTCAGTTCTGTGGTATTGTACCACTTGCACAGCAGTACCACCCAGCTGACTTCAGTGAAGCTCCCCCAGGTATTTGCTAAGTGCATATATTCAGGTCCCCTTGAAGACAGGTGAATTTTATCAGTGGAGAGCTGAAATCCACTGTAAGAAATGTTTATAACAGTAGAAAAAAATAAATAAAATAGATGGAAACTAAATCAAATCCAAAATCTGTCAGGAGACAACATAACTCACCTTTCCTTATTTACACACAATACTGAATTACCTTTTTAATTTCTTCCCACTCCTACTACTTTTATTTCCACAGAGCAGTGGGATGCTTTTGGTAATATATGAAAGTCTCTCTTTTAACATTTATTTCCTTTTCTGTAATGTATAAAGCTTTTTCTTCCTGGAACTGTTGCTACTATTTTCTGAATTTAAATATGGATGTCATATAATAAAAGATATAATAGAAACTTTCACTGTGAATGAGAAAGTGAAAAAAACCCCTAGACTTTAGGTAATACACTTCATACACTTACAGTATACTTCAAAGCCAAGAAGCAATAGGGTTAACATAATAACAGTTGCTTTGCAGACATCTGATACAGTTCTTCCAAACCTGCTGAGTGCACTGCTTTTTTTTCTATGTTTGTTAAACACCTCCTGCCCTGGATAGCTCAGTATGGATAGGTCATTTTGTGGGTGACGTAACTGCTTTGAAGAAGTTCTATACTTTTAAAGCAAATACTTCAGTGTCTTTTATATTACGGGAAAGAAGGGAGAAAACACAACGGTACTGCAATTGAATTATAATCTTCAAAAAGCAGCATGGCTGAGACACAAATCTCTAATTTCGTGACTGGACAAAGAATAGAAGGTGAGGGGGAGATGTGACAGGCCTGTTTCTAACCCATAGCTTAAATATGATGTGATTATAACACAGATTGAAGGGACATATATTGTATCAGGGCCAGAACTGAGCAAGTTTCCTACCTCACCACAATGTGAGATTGAAAATAAGCCACAGGATACCATGCGGAACATATACGTGTCCCATACGTATACTACATCATTTACAAAATATTCATTAACATTTCAGCTGACATGAAAATTATTAGCTTAAGAAAAATATCAGTTTGTTGCTCTTCTTGGCAAAGATTTCTGCAGTGAAAAGACTACTGAGATTATGAATATCTCACAAAACAGTTATTCAGTTAGAAAAAAAATTACAATTAACCTTTAAAGAATATAATGTATATGAAATCTAGCTCTGTATGTATACGTACGTGGCTACACACACACAGAAAACTAGGTATTTAGGATAAGGATTAATATTCAGTATTTGGCCAAATAGTCAACTTTTTCCTGCAGTATAATAATCTTTTAAAACTAGGTATTTAGGATAAGAATTATTATTCAGTATCTGGCCAAATAGTCAACATTTTCCTGCAGTATAATCATCTTTTTAAACATGTTAGGACCTTTTTGCAGGTCAATCACAGTTGTCAGACAAGCTGTAATTTAAATCAGCTCCATTCTGCATCTAATATGGATGTTTCACTGAAAAATAATTAAAACTAACCACACTCCTTGCAACTCTTTGCCTGTCAGAAACAGACCACTGTTGTGCGTGCACATTGCTAATCTCAGGGAAGGAAATACTGCAGGAAAGACAAGGAGGTGACAAAGTAATTGCCCACAGTGGGTGATTTGAAGAGTTGTAATAAAGAGGCACTCCCTGCTCACGATACCTTCATCTTACCTGAACTCCTCCTTTTTAGTGAGTCACTTTCATTGCCTACACCACCCTTCAGGCTAATAATGGAAACAGATAGCTCTCCTGGCAAGCAACAGAGAGTATATCAGAGCTATCGACTGTATCTGTACTTTTTCAGCAGCAAGATGCTTCAGTTTGTTCATCAAAAGAGTCTCAGCTTGTTTAATCTCCTTTATCAGCCCTGCTTCCCTCTCAGGCTTGCAAGGGCTCCTGCTCCTTAAATTGCTGCCTCCATCTGAGCCAATGCAGTGCATATTTCCCCCTTCTACAGTATGATGTTTCAATGCCAAAGAGAGGGAGCATGAGAGAGAGGAATAATTTTGGCTCTCGTTCAGGTTGTTGTGGAGAAAAAGAAGGCAAAAAAACCCAGACTGCCAATGGGGATTTCCTCTGTAATAAGCCAGATGGCATCATAGGATGCTTGGGGAGACTGTTTCTGTCTAATTCTCTTCAGTGGCAGAAACTGCCAAGGCCCGGCTTTTGTGGCAAAACCAGTGACTAGCTATTTTATATTCTTTCTCTTTGCTGTGCATGCTGTTCCCACCTGTCACTAATGCCTTTCTAATGCAGCCAGTTCCCAATACAAGCTCCTTCCTCTCCACTCTCTTCCTCACTTCTAGACTCCAACTGCTATTTCCCTTCTGCCTACACCAGCAACATGCCTGCAACATTTGCTTTACATCCCAGTGACTTACAGGTTAATTTCTTTCTTCAAGTGCAAAATATTTCACATAAAGTGGGGAAAACCAGCTGTGCAATTTCTAAAGGTTGCCATCCTGGCGGAAGACCAAGGAAGGGATCAACACAGTGAAATGGGGAGCTGGTGCTCTGTAAAACACAGCCACTCAGCAGCACAAATGTCAAGAGGGACAACCTGCTTGAAATGCTGCCTTTCTTTAATCTCTGTTTATAAATTTCACCTGTTTGTATATACATATATATATATATATACACACATATATATGTATATACATATATATATATGCTTCTTTATTTTTTTCATATCTGCAAAACTTTGGTGTTTCTGTTGCATTCTGAAATGTAGGCTCAATCTCTCTGCATAGCAGATGGATAAGAGAGACTGTGTATTCCAGAAACATGGAAAACCTTACAGAAAATCTGTATGTAATTGCTGAGGGGGGGAGGGGGTGGGTAGGTGGTTCCTTAGAGTCAGATCTATAAGCTGTCTGCCTGCCTTAAGGCAGTGTACATATCCAGTGTATGGAATAAATTGCTTTTTCTGTCCAGAAGTGGTCCTATCTTGTATTCAGCATGGAGCAATTAGATGTAAACTCACTCTTTGCTCAGAGCAAAGTAGCATTTTCCCACTACTTTCTGAAGCTGCTTCTTCCTTTTTGACAAGACTCTCAGTCTCCAAGTAGTCATCATGTGCAGATATCACTGCAGCAGAGTGAAGAAATACATCCCAGAGTATCATTTCATATAGGCAATAAAGTTGCTAATGGCTGCTGTAGCAAAGGCACTTCCAAAACTTCATATTCAGTGTGCTGGTAGGAAGGCACAGAGCTAATGCAGTGATGTAGGTCGAGATACAGACAGCTGCTTGTCTGTGAAAGCAGGCACTGCAGGAGTCATAAAAATCGCAACATTTATACTCTGATAAGCGATGTGTTCATTGATATATGGTCAACTGGGATAATCTAAAGAGAATCAGAAGTAATTTTCTTTATCTAGGTATAAAACAGGAGGAATAAGGCTTGCAGGATTTTCCTAAAATGTAGTATGTCATGACTTCTTGGAAGTAAAGCCATGCAGATAGCTGTCTTGTGAAGTTGATGAATGTCTCAAGATACAATTACTTTTAAAAAAATATTTCAGTTAAACACAGATGTACCATTTAAAATCACATATTTGGATAAACAACAGTATTCTATATCACAGTGAGTTTCGTCTTTTAATTTTTGAAGAGAAATCTGAGGACTGATAACTGGGAAGTGAGAATCAATTTCCTCTTCCACTCTACAGCAGCTTTCCATGCCTCTGAGAGAGAACAGACACCAAAACCTGAACAGTGATGATCCTGGTCGCAGAGCTTCTTGGGGAGTGCCTTCACCCATGCTGCAGCTGAGACTGCGGGCCCGTTTGGCAAGGAGGGTCTCTTGGCAGCACTTGGCAGGGCAGTCTGGTCCACTGAGGAGCCGGATGATGCTCTGTGCAGTGGAACAGGGACATGGGCTCTCCCACCAACCAGCACACAATGCCCTCAGGGGTAAAGCCCAAACACCCTCACCAGTTCCCCACGTGGCCCCTGTGCCCTCAACACTGTTTTTCGCTGCTCCTGTCCTACCGCATTACTTGCTCATGCAGGCGCAGCTGTAGAACCCCTCCACAATGCCTGAGCTCCCTCCTACCTGGCCCTCTGCCTGCAGCGTGGCAGATTTCTTTTCCCAGAACCACTCTCCAGGGCCAGGGTGAGCAGGAAAGCAGGATTTCTTGACACTGCTCTGTCTAATGCTGGAAGAGAGACCAGCCAAGCAGAACTGATGGAGCCTAAAGATAGTTTAACACCAGCTTTTTCTGAGTGCCTCCATCAGCTACAAAACATGTAGCCAAAGCATAACCCAAAATCCAAGCCAGTACGTTTAAAAAGGGCAATAACAACAAAGCCTTTTTTTTTTTTTTTTTCACTCCCAGCTGTGTGTTGAATGTTGTTTCAAGTTTATGACCACATCACTATTCAGTACAGATCGCCCAGCTCTGTGCTCAGTGATGTTTTTCATGGTCTTCAGAGCCGGTGTGAGCTGGTGCTGCCACTACCCTGCACCTGCCTCTGCATGGGCTTCCCTGAGCTTCAGGTGACCCCATTTAGTGCCTCAGGAGAACACCCTGGGGCAAGGAAAATAAATCTTTCTCCCCGTGAACAATTTTTAAACCCCATATAGAACGTCCCAGACTGATCTAACTTTAAGTGAGACACTTATTTCCATTCTGGCAAGCTTCACCCTAAAAAGCAAGGTCTGAATTTGCCCTAACTCAGGTTTACTTGGATTAGGAGTTACAGACGTGAGCTGGGCAGACTTCAGCAGAAGGACGTGTTTGTTCATTCTCACAGAGTCTTGGTTAATTAGGCAATGAAATGTATAGTTTGTAATGAGGATAACAGGAATAGCTATATGCCAGTAAATTAGTGGGATACTCCTGGGATGTTAACAGAAGAAGATGCCAATATCTGTATCCGTTTAGGAAAGCTGTATGTTTTACCTCCAAAAGAATCCTTTGCTAGTAGCGGCAAAATTCATGTTGTCAATTCAAAAAGATAAAATCCATTTTCTAAGTGTATAAGTGTCTAATAATGTCCCCATACTATTGAAGAGTTATGAATCCTTCCATTCTTCAGGCATTTGTGTGTTCTGCTCCATAAAACACAGCGCTGATTTGGGGGACAGTGATCATTAAATGTCAAAAAAAACCTAACAACTTATGTTGTGGAGTTTCAACAAGAAGATTACAAAAATAAGCTTTCAGGAATTTTGGAAGTGTAATGTTTCTGAGGCAAGAGAAACCTTTTGTGGAACACAGGATTTTTGAAATGGAGTATAAATGGCAGAGTCTACCCTCTGGTTGTATTTTTGAACTGGGTTTGCCTATGTATATCCATCTGTTAAAGGATACTCATTAGACCTCTGATCTTGATAGCAGCTGCCAGATACCTTTGAAATACAACAGGTCTCCTAGAAGCTCTAAGGCAGTGAAGCGAAAGAGCTCGGGTTGAAGCTGCAGTGTCACAGTTTTTAAACTGCAGCCTCACTGCTCTGACACTGCACATAATTCTGATGTGTGTGCATAGTAGCATGAGGCCTCTTATCAACATGATCACTGTGTTAGTGGAAGTTTTGAAAACTTCAAAGCAGGCTGATAAATTTCCATAAAAGTGTTGCCAGCCCATAATAAAGAGTTCCCAGTTGCACGAAAGATAAAAACTGATATTAATTTGTCCTCATTTGAACCGTGCAGTCCTACTGAAATCAGCAGTATCCATATGTATTAATATCAGTCTTTTGACTGCAAGAGCTGTTTTTCTGCCAGTCCACACATTTAGGGATTGTCTTCATTTCTGTTTCAAAGAGTGAAAATGAAAAGAGCAGAACATAAAACAGAAACTCAAAGGACTCCATGCCATTTAG
Organism: Merops nubicus; assembly: GCF_000691845.1. Lineage (NCBI taxonomy): Eukaryota > Metazoa > Chordata > Aves > Coraciiformes > Meropidae > Merops > Merops nubicus. Next base: position 8,797 of record NW_008581081.1, on the reverse strand, counting down.
ACTGGAGTTATTTTTCTTTGGCAAACCGAATCCTGCATTTGGCCTTTATGTGACTTTCTCAAAGTCATAGCCTACTGTTTCCTCTTCTGAAATTCAAAGGCAGTGCCTATTGTTGAGATACTATGCTCATACCCAGTTGCTTCTAAAGCAACTCTGCAAAAAATACTCTATAATTTTTCCAAATCTGGAAACTGAACATTTGTTTTATGACTTGTTCCCCCCAAGAAGGATCCAAATCAAAACCTTCCTCCCACCTCAGTTTTGCATTTTTCCTTTACCAAGTCTGCCTCACTATTGCAGGCAGCTGCAAGCCCCAAAACATGGATGTTTAATGTAAATGTATTTTATAAGCTGGAAAGGTTTTACATGACAGAAGAGCTAATTAAAGTTATTTTGTAATTATTTTTGTAGTGAGAAAGAATGTCATAGAAACATCCAGTTTGACTGAGGGGATGGAGAAAATGCAAAACAAAACACAACAAAAAGCAGCTTGTTCTAAACTTCCTTCATGCAGAAACTACCAATAATATTCAGAAGTTCCCTTTCACTCTCCCCCCATTTTATTAAATTAAGGGCCAAAAAGCCCCTTTTTGCCAGCTTGGCTCATCTTAAATGATTAATGTAGTTACTATCTGTGTTTAACTAACAGGTACTTTTTTTTGGAGGGGAAATGTATTTCAGAAAGCCTTTCATTTTGGCAGGTCAGCGTGGAATGAAGGATTCATCTTCATCCTCAGCATGTTGTTGATGACCATCCCATCCCCTGGTAGAAGGGCATGCCCTTCTCTTAGCTTCCATACCCTTCCAAGCAGAGATGGAGCTCTGAGATAGGCAGGACTCAAGAAGTGATATGGCAACAGCAGCACCTGCCCTGCATCACTTGGGGAGGAGATGGGACTAATCTGACCAGGCACAGCACTAAGCAGATACAATTTCTGCTCCTTCTGCCCCAACCTGAGGGTAGAGGTAATGCCAGAGTGTTGGACTGCTGCTACAGCAGACCCTCAGGTTCCTATAAAACCCATATAGTGGTTTAATTTTTACAGTTATTTACTTAAAGGCTTCATTTTTAATAACTTTGAGAGAAGGATCAAAGCAAAGCAGTGGAGCCTCTAGCATTTCTCCTGCTTCCTTTCCATACTGGCACAAAAAGATGAAGAAGGCATTTCCGCAAAGTCATGACTCAAGTATAAAAACAAAATTTACATTTATCATATTTGGAGGCAGCCAAGGAAAACTGACCTCATGGTAAGAGCTATAAGAAAGCTCAGGAGGGAAAAATTAAAATAATTAGTAGCAATTACTGCCAAAATTATGGTACTGAATAGGATGGTGCCTAATAATGAGGGGTCGCAATTACTAATGTGCCCTTCTGTATGCTCATTTGTCTTTGCAGCATTGCAGTCATTTGTGTTGTCCTCTCACACAGCAGGATCCTCAGTGCCACTTTGCTTTCCCTTTTATAAGATGTTTATGATAAGCAAGGGTCCAATATGTTCAGAGCAGTAGTTTGTGCCTTCTGAGGGCTTGAAATAATATGGGCTTTTCTTTTAGTTTCTCTTTAAAAGCAACTTTATGCATCTGAGCTTCATTATGTTTCACTTTATCATGTTACAAGTGAATGAAGCTAAAAGGTGAGTAAAAATGAGTTCAGATTTTCACCTAATAAATGGAACCAGAATCAAACTTTCCATTCTTCTTGAGGCACCGAGGCTTTGCACACAGTCGGAAGGTTTATCAGTGGATTTTACTGTTGGAGCTGATTCGAGCTACTAATGGAGCTAATGCAGGTGTGACAAGAAGAAATCTTTTTAATGTCATCACAGTATAAAAATGCTCACACAACAACAGTATCCACATAAGTATTTTTATCAAAATAGCCATCCTGATAACAAAAATTACATGTAATTTTGGATATTAAGCCTTGAAACTCAAAAGGGCTTCAAGAGGTTACCTACATCATCTGCCTACTCTGATACATTACTACAGATGTATGGTAACTCGGATTCCTAAAACTCTACAAATTGTGATACTGGTCTGAGAGCAAATCAGCATAAAGGCATTTTGTTACTTCAAATTTTTAATCAAAAAAAAGGCATTTGGGGTCAACCCTTTTCTCCTTAACCAAAGTGTTTTCTTTCAGAACAAATATGAAACAAAAAGTAACATTAAAATTATAAATTACATTATGTTATTCCAGAAATTTCATAACTCATTATATCAACTCTATTTAAGCCATTTTTCACAGCCAGGTCTCATTCAAATCAATATTGCCTTGAAGGATGTTTTGATTTCAACATCACAGCATTTTCCAGAGATAAGTATTTTTAAAAGTCTTGACCATACTATTTATTCCCTGCTTTAGCTAAAAGCGGATACGACATTACAAAACCCACAATGAGCACAGTACATTATGTTGTTTATAATCTAGAGATAACAGCAAAGTCTCTTATAAAAAATATAGAAGTCCAATGCAAACCATTCCCAGGCAAATTAAACATCAGATATGTTCCAGACAAACAGCAAAATTCCTCCCTTTCTTTAGGGGACAGACAGAAGTCCTCTCATAGATCCAGATGTGCCAGATAAATCACCCCCCTCCTGGAGGCTATAACTTCCACCACAGGGCTGGCAGAGCAGTCTATCAGAACACTCTAATTTAATTCAGGAAAAATCAATTACGATAGCTTAAGTGACTGACTTTAACTGGGAAACGCTGGGGACAGTAATCACCACTTCAGACAGTGCACAAGAATGGCAACTTCTTCCACATCTGTACCAAAGTGAGCATCTCTCCATTGCTCCAACGTCTGAGCCAAAACACACTCCAGTCAACAAGATTTCCAGATTTAAAAAAGTAGAATCCAACCCTTTATCAATCTTGATCTAGGAAATAATGCCTCTCATAGCATGTCTTTATCACCCATTTCTAGATTATTTTTTTTTGTTCCCAGGCACCCTTTTGGTTGAGTAACCTAGACTGAAAGAGAATGTCTTGATAAAGTCAACATTGCATGTCTGAATCAGTACTGCAGAAAACAAATGTCACTCTGCTGCTTCTGCCACTTCAGCACCTCTCCAAAGGTCATTAATTCCTTGAGAAGCTGCCATAAATAGCCTACCTCTCATACAGAAGTATTCTGCCAAAAGTTTAACTCAGGGTTGCCTTATATTTTCACCTTCAGTCATCAATACTTTTTGAAAATCTTTTGCTAGAACACACTTTCCATCTTAACACCCGGGCTACGTCTTTCCTGGCACTCCCACAGTAATTGCAGGACTCCCACTCAAGTTTCACTGACACTGAGAAGTGTTTTCCACCATAACTAGATGGGAAACTGTCTTTGTAGTGATGTAGCTCTTGTTGACAGAGCTGTACTTCTTCCTGTTCCTCCCCAAAAGTTCAACTACACTAGAAAAGAAGTATTTCTCTGTTAGTTTAAATGGTATCCACACTAGTGCTTTTACCAGTACTAAAATGCTGCAGCAGAAAAAAAAATTACATCCAAACCCAGTAGTTCCATACAAACAGAGGTTTCCCCTGTGAGATACAGTCTCAGTTAAGCAACAGCTTTGTCTCTGCTCCTCTCACACAGGCACCCTTGGTGGGAAACACAAAAAATGTCTCCTATGAGCATTAATACAAATAGGGCACCTTGTAGTATCGTTTGCTACACACAGCCTAAGCACATGAGGAAACGAAAAATCTCAGGAGAGAGGAGACTGAACCTTTTGCATACATACCAGCTGAACTACCTATTTCAACAGAAAATGTGTGCACGTGTGTGTGAATGCAAGAAACAGAGAAAGCACAAGGGAGAAAATATTGTGTCCTCATCTTCGTGCCTTACTGCTCAGTGTTGGAATAGTGGAATCCAGCTAGACATCCCCCAACTGAAAAAACCTCCTCTATCCACTGCCTGGTAGAACTGCTATAAAAATAAATAAATACTGAAGGGCTGTCTTCTGCACATTGCTGCTTTCTGACCTCTGCGGGTAGAGATGACTCTACCACAGCCAGCACAAGCCTCCAAAGATTACGGAGGATGTTTTCAAAGAAATAAAATGAGCACCTAATCCTAACAAACACTGGAAAACATTACTGGGCAGCACAGTAAACACTGAGCCAGAATAAGTGAAGAGCTTTGCTTCAGGGAAAATATTGTGACAAAAAGAAAAGGCAGATGAAAGCAGCCATTCAGAAACTGCATAATCAGATGTAAACATATCTTCAGAATATAATAAAACAAGGACATGAATCCCATATCCTGCCCCTTGCTCAATCAAACGTGAACCTTGTTGGTTCTGAAATACAAAGGCTTAGAAGGATTTAGAGGAACTCACTGGATGGACCAGGTATTTAAGACCAAATAATTATCCTCAAAAAAAAGCACTGAAGATGTTTCTTTGAAACATTTCATACAGTCTTTTCATGCTTGCAAAAATTTATGACACTCGAAATAATCTAGGGGATAAAATTCAAGACATAAGCCCTAAAAAGTATGCTACCCAAGGGATGAATACAGTAATTACATAAAACCTGTTACGGTACTTAATAACATGCAGCCTACCTGGAATCAATAGGACTAACTCAGCAGGCAGAGGGCAAAATCTGTACCTTAATTTCTTTTCTTACTGAAGTTAAAAGGTACATTTTCTGTAGGATTCTCAAGGTCCTTGTATTCTTCAGACTTACCCTTGAATTCTTCATATTCTTCTGCTACTGAGCAAAGTCTTTTCTTCAAATTGGCACCTTTGAACTGTTGCCTCGATGAATGATTGCAGCATCTTAAAGCCTGCAATGAAAACAGCAGTAGTCTAGGTGGAAAGCAAAGTATGACTAGCAAGTAAATGTATCATGTAGTTTCTACTGTCACACTGCCCCTCCCTTACTAAAGGTCCTTTTCCAACTCCTTCATCTTCATCCCACAATTACTGACATATTTACTTGTTTCACTTTTTCCACGAACTCCACTAATGTACAAGGTGCTTTTTTGGGACACCAAGAGCACATTGGGACAATCTGAGCTCATTTCTCAAAATGATTGTGCCTATATTAAAAATATCCTCATGCGTATCTATTCAGCCTATATTTCTTTTTTTTTTTTTTTTTTTTGTTCTATTTGCCCTGTTGAAGCTGGTTAAGGTACTGGAAAAATCAGTTGAACAAGTGGAAAAGTTTGAATGTGCTTATTTAAGGTCCATTCCTATATTCAGCTTTGGTATCTGAGTTTGCTGACTTGGATTTGCTGACTGAGTGGGTAACTTGGAGCTTTCCAACCAGTGTTTAGTCACAGGTAAGACTTATTTTGTTGAGTCAGTTTTCACTCACCAAAAGATTTGAAAGAATTATGGGCTATGCTTAGAAAGCAGCACAGATATCTTCTATTCAGATTAGACCCAACATCCCTGAGCTAAGGCAGCTAAACCCTCTCTGTAATGTGGTGAGTACTTCGGCGTGGCATCTGCAGCTCTACTGCAGTTGTCAGCCAGTAGAAAAAGATAAAAAAAATGTCTTAAATCTCACCTTTAAGGTATTCCTGACAGATATGGCATTGCAGACTTTGTCCTAATTTAGGTATTTTTGTATTTCTTTGTACAGCTAGACCAAGATAGGAATGATGTGCCATTTCCACATACACACCAGCAGAAAACTGGTCATGATGGTGACCTAGTTAGGTGATTAAAGTATCCACCAAGGATGTTAAAGACCGATGCTCCAATTTCCTACCTCAAAATTTTTCACGTGTTGCATAACAAAGCCTTGGAGCAGGCGGCAAACTCACGTCTCCCTTCACTTAAGCAGGTGTTAGTCCTATTGGGCAAGAGAATCCCGTTGAGGCTTGCTTTCCTACTGGTTCAGTAACTTCTGAATTCTTCCCTGAACAGTGGCACAACTTACAAAGGAGGTGTGTATGATGCCTGCACTGCCAAATTGCCTATAGATCTAATCCTCTTGAGGTGATGGGAGCTGAAGTCCAAGGAGGAGACCATCAAGGCTTGTTTTTTTGCTGATGTTGCCCCAACTCACATTAAGTGTTTCTGAGAACTCAAATCCAGCCTTTGAAAATTGACTCAGAGATCATTAGGAAGCCAGCAAAGTGCCTGATGCATGGATTGGTGTTTTCTGAGAATTGCTGCAAAGGAAGCGGGGGGCTGCGTCTGCCAGCTGCAGCTTTTCCAGATCCTGCTTCAAGCCAGGATGAATGTTTTTGCAATAATCAAGTCTGCAGGCAGCAGAGACATCTGACTAGGACAGGTCGTAACTGGAAATGATGGGATGCATTGCTTTTGCAGGTAGGGGATCCAGTGTCAGCTGCATTTATAGGCAGTCTCATCTCTTGCAGTCTCCTCTGAAGTGCAATGCAGTGACTATTGCAAGTAAACCAGGATCCTGGTTGCACAGCAAGAGGAATGTGTCCAACTGGCAGGGAGAATAAATACTTCTCCAAGCAGGCAGTAATCAGTTAACATTACCCTAAAACAAATATTGAGAAAACACAGCACTTTAGCAATTAAAGGTCCAAATTTGCAAAATTAATTAGTGTTTCCCACAGCATAGCACTCTACTTATGAGCAGCTCTATTGTAAATGTATGATGCTCTAATATGAAAAGAGAGCATTCTTATGTTAATTATCTAATTAACTAATCTGGGCACAATTAGCAGCTGAAACAGCACAGCATCACACTCTCTTCCTTCTTCCCTTCCGGATTCAAGATTGCCTTTAAATATGTACTTTCAAGTGGCAGGGGACCCTGGTGATAGCGCTTGCTATCACATTAACCAGACCTCCGTGCCAGCAGAAGTTCCAGTGAGCAGGCACTGAAAAAGAAGAGGCAGAAATATCTCTGGCACATTATTTAGGAGACACAGAGTCAGCTATGTAATCTCACCCCTAAAGTTAGCTTGCTCTCCAGGGAAGCCATCCTTGTCACTTCACAGAAAATCAGCATGAAATGCTCAAGAATACAGTAGTCTGTTTCTCTGCCCCTTTGGAAACCCAGCACCACTTAACAAGACCTCCCTGACACCAGTATTTTCCAAAAGATGGCTCAGTGGCTATTTTAGAGGTCTGAAAATAGAGACTCATTCATTTCTACTTTGCTGCCAGGATAGCTATTGACTTCACTGAAGTTTAGTGTGGCATGAAGACAAGAACTAGAGAAACTGCATGCAGATCTCTGACAAAAAAATACCAGAGAGAACTACATTTGCTGAAAACAGCCTAAATCAGCCTCAGAGGAAGGCTTAGACAACGTCTCAAAGTTCCACCTCACCTTCCACTACAATAATCCTAAAACAGGGATAGAAATGTAAATTAAAATATTTGTTTCAACTTTTTCACATTTGTACATTCCTGCATCTGCTTTAGATGGCTTTTTTTTTTTTTTAAATTTAGGAATTTGACTTTGTGTTCATTAATTTAAAAAAGAAGAAACAGAGAGTGACAAGTTCTATACTGAGTTGTACAAAATGTGATGCTTTAACTTCCTTTCAGTTTTTTTTTGCTTTTAGGGTTCTGTTTGTTTGTTAATTCATTTTTTTAATACAGGAGGGAGGATTTTCCATTAAAAGAGTTTGGGAAGATCCACTGTAGTGTTCCTGCTCTCTCGCATTTTTGGTGTTCTCCAAGAACAGCTGTAGTCACATTTGCCTATGTGGAGTTTTTGAGACAGTACTGATCTATTGCATGTTATAGAATTAAAAAATTATTTATGCTGGAAAGAACCAGAATGGGACATCTAATCCAACACCAGCAAGACTAACTAGATCAGCCTACTCAGGACTTGTCCTATTGAGTTTTGAGCATCTCCAAGGATGGAGACTGCAGCACCAATTTGCTCCACCTTTTGCTGCTCTTACAGTGAAAAAAAAAGAAAAAAATCTTACTAGCTAACTGGAATTTACCTGTCTTCCAAGCTGTGTTGCTTTTTTTCCCCTTTCACTGTATTTCTCCCATAAGAGTTTGGAAAGCTCTTCTTTAAAGCCTCCCACTAAGTAGCTGCAGACAACAATGAAACCTCCCTTCAGCTGTCCCTTCTCCAGGCTAAAGGCAACCAGATGCCTCGGCCCCTCCTGACTAGCCTGGTGGCCCCTCCATTGGATGTGCTCCAGGTCATCAATGTCTTTCTTGTACTGTGAAACACAAAACTGGACTCAGTACTCCACCTGACCTCTGACCAGTGCCAAATTGAGGGGAATGATCACTTCCTGCAGCCTGCTGGTTGTGCTCCGGCCAACACAGCTTCACAGCAGACTTCTGGGTTCAGAAGGTGACAACACGGCATTCTGATAGACAGGTCCTGAGAAATATGAGCTAAAACTGAGGTTGGCCTGGTCTTCACAAAGCAGGGATGTAGCAGGTCATCTCCAGATGTCCCACCAAGCTAGGCTGGCACGCAGACCTGTGTGTCTCCTCAGAGGGCTGCAGTCACAGGCAGCCACCTTCAGCACAGGATCCAGTCCCTGCACACAACAACTCAAAAAGGATATCTGCATGGACCAGCACAGACTCTGCCCATAATTCGAGCATTCCAGACTGATCCCTCCTTCATCCCAGGGGCCACAGCATACCCTGAGGAATAAATCCCACAGGGAGAAAGAATGAATCATCTCAGCAACATCATTGCACTAATGAAACTCTAACTCAGCCAGCTGAAAGCTGCCTTGCACAACCTTGAGTTCAAGAACAGGCATTCACATTTGTCCATACTTGTCTGAGCAGACATAAGCAGAGCCTGAGACCATGAACAGTCCATGGGCAATGAAAGGGAAAAGGGGAAGGGAAGGGAAGG
>NW_008581080.1:601-13462 GCF_000691845.1 Merops nubicus | reverse complement strand
TGATTCTATGATTCTATGATAAGGAGTGGCAGAGAGTAGCTGTTAGGGACTGGACACAGACGCCCATTCCCCATCCTTGTGGAGTTGGAGGATTTGAGAGTGAAGAGGTGAAGGTGGCCAGCAGGTCAAGATTCTGACCCTCTGTTCTGCTCTCCTGAGACCCTGCCTGGATTACTGTGTCTGCCTCTGGAGTCCTCACCACAAGAAAACATGGACCTGTTGGAGTGGGTCCAGAGGAGGACCACAGAAATAATCAGAAGGATTAAACACCTCTGCTATTTGGAACAGGCTGAGAGAGCTGGGGTTGTTCAGCCTGGAGAGGAGAAGGCTCTAGGGACACCTTCTTGTGACCTTTCAGTACTTAAAGGGAATGTGTGAGAAAGATGGGAACAATCTTTTTAGCAGGGCCTGTTGTGACAGGACAAGGCCTAGTGGTTTTAAACTACAAGAGAGCAGATCTAGCCTAGATACAAGGAACACATTTTTTTAAAATCAGGGTGATGAAACACTGGAACAAGTTGCCCAGAGAGGTGGTAGAAACCCCGTCTCTGGATGGATCCCTGTATGGTGCTAACCCCAAGGTTATGTTGAACAGGGCTCTTAGCAACCTGATCTAGTTGAAGTTGTCCCTGCTCACTGCAATGCTGTTTGGACTCTATGACCTTTAAAGGTCCCTTCTAACCCAAAGCATTCAATGATTCTATGATTCTGTGATTCTAGAGAGAGCCTGGGAAGAAGTGAGTGGCACAAGGAGAGGAGGTTTTTGTCATTCGTTTACCATCCAACTATAATTGGGAATAAATTAAACTATTTTTCCCCAACTCAAGCCTGTTTTGTCCATGATGATACTTGTAAAGTGATGTCCCTGTCTGTATCTTGACTCACAAGCTTTTCCATCTTTCTTCTTGCCCCCTCTCCTCTTGAGGAAGAGGAGGGGAGTGTGGCTGGGTGAGAATCTGGCCCTTAGCTACAGTCAACCCACCAAGGGTGGCCAGATCTTTTCTGAGTAAACTTGATCCTCAGACAAATAGCGTTTTTTTCTGTCAAAAAATACTTATGTGTTATACTGTCTGTAAGCATCCAAGGCAGCAAACATATCTGTGGCAGCTATCTTTTGGTTCCACATATATAATAATTTTAAAATCATATAATAAAGGAACTTGTTCAGATTATGTTCAAATAAACTGCTGGGTTTTCTAAAATCTCATGACATCCATGAGATCAATGTTTTACTTTGTGATTCCAATAATCAACTTGGAAATAATATATCTTTGTAGCTAATGTGAAAACATGTCCTGATTTTAATGACTATGAGTGCATGTGTCTCCCACTGGATTCCATAAGAAGTTACAGAAACTGTGTACTTAAAAAAAAAGAAAGCATTTGAAATCAAGTTTCTGTAGCTATGTATTCAAATGTGAGAATAAATAGCTCTTTGTAAATGTTACCAAAGTACTAGCAACTATTATTTGACATGTATTTCAAAATTGCTTTATGAAATTTCTTGCTATTATTTTATGTTTGTTAGAGACTGAGTAGTAAAACTTCTTTTTAGAGGAAAGTTCTAACCAGATAGTGTTTTCAAATGTCCCACAGGACTTAGTGCAGATCTTTACATTTTTTTGTTCCTCACAATACTCCTACAGTGAAATTTCTGCTGTGTTTGTTCTATTGCAAGGAATGAATTTTTTTCCTGAATATGTCACGTGGGAAAAGGTTCACGTCAGTGTGAATTTCCTTTGCTCCTTGAAAGGAGTGTCAAAATTGTGTTGAATAGTGTAAAAGCATGAAATGTAAAAGACCAATTAACCAAGTTCTTTCCTATTTTTCAAATCACAGATCAGTTCCAAAAAATCTTAAAATTTTGGGAAGATTCATTGGACTTTGGAGGAGGTCCTGAGTCTCAGGTACACGATAGCCTTAAATGCAGCCTTGCAACAGAATGAGTGTTGTGTATTTCACCAGCAGCAGGAAAGCACAAGCTAATGAGGAGGAACCTGTCAATGAAAGAGAGCTACCATGGGTGACAGCAGCAGCAGCAGAGTTGACATAGGGCCATAACACAGTCAGGGGTTCCCGATTTCCATCATGCTGAATCTAGGCAGAGAAGGGAAGCAGCTGGACTTTTATGTGTTCCCTTTCTTTCTAAGATTTTACAGGTCATTAGGCGATAATAGTACCTTTAGACATGACCAGTAGGAGATAGGAGAGGCTTGCTTGTGGAAATTTCTGTAATTACTCACTCATGTTGGGTTCCTTGAAGAATAAAGTGGAAGGAGTTTTGAGGCAGTTGACCTCTCTTTGGAGAATAGTTTGTGTTCCACAGGGGAGGGCACAAAGGATTATCTCAGGAGTAGTGAAAGTGAATGTATAGGGATTAAAATAAATCTCTGCAGTATGTGGAAAACTAAATACCTCATGCACTTCTTACTTTTCACAGCCCACTACCATTCTTAAACCTTATTGTTTATTTTGCTATAAAGTTTATTCTTTATTGAGATGTGCAGTAAAGCAAAATTATAGAAAGAACATGGGAAATTATGTCTTTGATATTATCTACCTACAGTTTTCCTGCGGGTTAAAAGGATATTTTAGTTCAAACAGAGAAGGCTGGTATGATTATTGCACTCAGAATTCCTTTCAGATTAGTTCTAACCAGGAAGATCAGCTCAGTTTTTGACTCTGCTACCAGAGAGAAACGAGTGCTGTAACTTTGCTATTCATACTAGCAAAGATATCATTTTACATTGTCTAGGTACTTAATTCTCTCTGACTTCTATCTTGATAAAGAGTTTTGCTTTAAAAAAGGCTTCAGCACATTCTTCTCTTCCTTTCAGATTGTAGTTACCAGAACATGCTTTTTTTTTGTTGTTGTTTTAGTCGTCTTCTGTGTATCACCTACTTTTTTTCCATGCAAATCATTAGCCTTAAATATAGATTCCATAGATACACGGCAGTCAGTGGGACTGATCATATGTATGACACGCTTTTCATTTCCTTGAGTTAGCTCTAATGTGGCTGCATTTTTAGCTCGCCTTGGGTGGTCTATCAAGACGATGTAATCTAACAGCTCTTCAGCTGTTAACATAATTATTTCATGCAGCAACTCAGCGACTGTGCAGCTTGGCTTCTTCTAAAACCTAGACTGTGTTCAGGAGTTCACCTGAGAACAGGTAACAGAAATTGATGCTGCACTATGGATTCTCTGAAGTCTCATGGGTACAGACGTCAAGGTGCATGTTTGTAGATGATAAAGATCTAGAAAGGAATGTGTCCAGAGGTGTTCCAGAAGGATCAAGCTCATGATGATCAATGAGATCAACCAGAGATAGGTTATTGAAATCTGTGAGAGAGAGCTGTTAACAAAATAAGATGATCTCTTTCAGGATAGCTCCAAGGCACTTAGATCATGGACCTCATATGCTATGTAATTTAAAAGTATGAAGATGAAAATCAGTGGGAATGTGATGACAAAAGCAATAAAAATTATTAACACCTCATCTTTGCCTTTCCACTGTGAGATATTGATATGGAGAAGGATCATGACATGTGAAGGTCTGGGATTAAATGAACCAGTGTGTTACAGACCACATTTTCAAAAAAATATTGTCACATTAAATTACAATTTCATTAAGCACAACAAAGTGTAATGTGAGAGAAGCACTCACTGGTCCTAATTTTGCTTCGGGTGGTTAGAAATTAAAAAAAAAAAAAAAAGAAAAAAGAAAAAAAGATATTTTTCCTCAGAATAAAAATCATCAAACTTTAGATTAAATGTTTGTACACACACACACACCTTTTTTCTTTTTTTCATTCTAACTGCTTGGATTCTCATTTTTAATATTTAATTTTTAAATAAATAGAATAGATTTTTTCTGGAACTTATTCTTGAATTTTATTTTTTCTACTTTATAACGTCTTCTCTTCCCATCTGTTTTTCAGCACAGATAAAAGAAGAATTTGAAAACTTTGGAATGTACAAAGGAAGAGTGGCAGGCTGACTGTGAGAAGAAAAAAAAAATCTACAGCTCTTTCTCGGTAATGTCTTGAGCAAGGAACAGGTCTGCATGTTTCAGTCTCTGTCGTGGAAGAGGGATGGACTTTGGCTTTAAGGAATTTTCAGTATATAGATTAGGTATCCAGGCACTCTAGATGGTGTAAAGGCATTCATTTACAAGCAAGCTGTGAAGGAATTAATTGGTTTTATTTCACATCTAGAATGTCAGTGCTAGTTGTCTGGCTTACAGATGATTGTCACAAAATGAACTCAAGGCCTTTCTGATGTTTGTGGGAGTTTTGCCATTGACTGCACTACAACCAGAAGGTTGCTCACAGCTGTTATTATAGCGATCGGAACTTATTTTTGTCTGACATTGTCAAAGAGTCCTTGGAAGTCTTGTTCCAGTTGATTTCCTGTACACAATTTGTGATGTTGTTGTGGTAATTAATAATGACAATATGCTGATCAGCATTGTACCTATAGTGGGAATTCTCTTGGCTCTTTTGTGTGTTGTATGACTTAAATCCAGTATAAACATAGTGAATAACCTTGAAAGTGATAATGAGCACTGAGACAACAGCCTTTGTCTTTTCAGAATATCAGATATACAAAGCTTTCTCTATCAGAATATTTGTAAATCTAGGTCTGCATTAAAACTTATTTTGAATTCTTATTGGAAGGTTTTTCTCTGCCTTTATCAAAGAAAATATTTACATTTAAAAAAACAAATCATTCCTTGAAGGAGTGGATCTCTTAAGAATTTTTATTGATACTGTTGATCCTGTTAAGAAAATAATGATGAGGGAATTCAGAGGGAATGTACTTCCCATATTCGTCCCAAACATCTTGTACTCCCTAATCACTAAGCTACCCAGTTTGTTCTTTCTGAGTGAGGCAGAGCTCCTGTGGGTAAAACCAGTATCTAATCAATGAGTTAAAACAGAGAATCAGAATATTGTAGGAGATGAAGTTCCAATCACAGTGGCATTTTCAGACTGTTCTCTGGTTTACTTGTCTGATTTTTTTTTTTTTTCATGTGCACTATTGAGGGGTGCTTGTACAGATCTGGCAAAAGCTGTAAGGATTTCCAAGAGCAGGCACCTCCTTTAAGAACGTAGCGAAAACTGTACAACACATGTACATGTTATTTTAAAATACCACATTACACTGTGACCAGGTGCAATGGAACACATATAGAGGGTCAGTGTCAAGGCTAACTTTTGTAATTTTGATCTGATATTTACTCCGTTAGAAACACTGAAGAATAAAGAACTCTCATACCCTATTGTTGTATCTTTTACATACTACTAATTTCCACTGGGTGGAATGTCAGAACTGCTCCATATGTATGTAACTATGTTGCCCTCTTGTGACCAGCTCTCTAAAATAAGAAGCCATAGAGCACTTACAGAACAGAACTTGATTTGAAATAATAATGAAATTATTGATAGACTTACATCTTACTTTCTACTTATGTGCCAGTCATTTTCAGATTGATTGCATTTTTTTTTTAAGCATATATTGCTCACTTGGGTTGGCGATTCTTACAAATTCCACTTAAGAAGAAGGAATTTTCACATGGAAACTTTGGCTAGAGTCAAGTGTAGTTGGCCAGTAAAAGATGGACTAGTTATGATAGTTGGAATAGACTGAAAGCTGAGAAGCAGAACAATTAATTGTAAATCAGAAATAATTCACAGTAGATTATAAGCAACCTATGAGATTAGTTACGTCTTCAGAAATCTCAGATGGTTTTGTATGTTAAGCAGAAGTCAGAAGCAGTGTCAAGTAATATTCTTTCTGTAGTATTTTCCACTACTTCAAACACAACCAGGTCTTCTTTAATCATCTTGCTTTGATTCAGAGTCAACATTAGATGACAGACTCTTGTCTTACTATGTGCTATGATGTGAAGTGCGTCTAACTCGTATTTACTTTCAAATATTTCATCCATGTCTCATGTGACCGGTCAAAAATACTGAAACTTAAGACAGCTCCATGGAGGGCACAAGGAGAGGACATGCATGTGTACACGTGCTCACATCTGTATGGTTTGGATGGTATTCACCTCTCAAAAAAACACCTTGTTGTTTCATAAAGAAGATACTGGAAATTAAATCTATCTTTCTTTTTCAGCAGATGAAGCCGCTGGCCTGGAAGCCTGAAACACTCTAGCAAACATTTTTTTCCTTATTAAGGAAGACTCTAAGGGAAATCTGAGCAAATTAAGACCTGAGAGTTAATTTACCTAAAACAGGGATTAGTTCCCATTAGACTAGAACTGGTGAAGCCACCTCAGGTTACATTTTAATTAGAATTTTTGTTGCAGCTTTTACGCAGAGACTGCTTGGCTGATCAACCTATTTTGAAAAGTATAAAATTCTTCTTTGTTGTACTTTGGAACCACTCAACATAGCATAAAGCTGCAGACAGACTAGAGGGCTTATATGTCATCTTCTTAAAAGTTGAGGGAAAGACAATATGTAGGCATGTATTTTTTTTTGCCTACATAAATCTAGAAAAAATGAAAAATCTAGAAAAATGAAAGCCTGCATGTTTTAAGTATCTCATTACAGTCTTCTGGATGACCAGGATATTTGGAGCTGGGAGTTCTGACACACAGACCTAGCTCAGGCCCCTGCTGTTTGGACCACTGTGTAGTTTTTTACCCAGGCAAGTTGAATAATACCATCTAAATATAAATGCAAATTTTTATAGCTTGATAAGGTCCTCTTATAAACAACTTTATTCTACCTCAGGAGTATTACAAAAATTTTCTATAGCTCTTCATATTTTAAGTGTTTAAACTGACTCATGCTGAGAGAATATGAGCCATTGATACTATTTATATTGTGTGGCTACTCATGCTGCCTCTTAATTGGCTTTTATGTGGGTTAGAGATAGTTTACAATAATTAAGCCCTAAGTAGGAGTCCACACAGGACTTCATGATCCCTAAACAGCTTTTTCAAGGCTCAGATATGGAGAGTGATGTCATGACTGAAATCTTGAAAAATAAATCATTATTAAAATACATAAGGAGTGATCAGATTGGAAAAATGTATCCATTAGAAAATTAGAGAGGTTGCTTTATATTCATTAGCATCCTCTAATGCCTGACTAGAAGTTTTTGTTAATGAAACCGTCACTTTAGTATATCTGATACATGAACCTCACACATGGACAGTCCCACCTGATTTCAAAATGTATTTATTCTTACAAGAAGAATGAAACATAAGAAATGTCAGTTTTTACTTCCAAAAAGTAAATTGTTGTGTTTGAATTCTTACCAGTAGAATGCAGGCAGTGTTAAGTTGCACAATTTAATTAACAGTTTCAGGGGTGTTAATCCATTATGGAAATTACAGATTGAGGAGTATACTAATCCTCATCTAATTAAGGCAGTTTGAATTTATTTATTTTTTTTTTTAATCAAAGCCTTTTGTTTTAATCAAAACATTTTGTGTTTAGGTTTAGGGAGACAAAATCATTTTAGGAACATCATAATAGCATTCTTGAAAAACAGGTAAGCCAGAACACAGCTTTTGTTTATGACATGCTTACACATTACATTAGCTACTTTTTAAAGGTTTTACTCACTGTTAGCTTGTGAGCTTAACAGAAGTGACGAGAAAAGATACAGCAGTGAGGAGGACTGTATGAGAGGAATGAAAGCAAGCTGAACATTTTGGAGGATGGCAGAATGGAGGTGTTAAAAACTGGGGTACATATGAAGGAAAATATTTAGGAAAAAACAGAATATAAGCAAAACAGAATATACGACAGAAAGGGATATGTGAAGATTGTTTTATTTAATTGTTCTGGATCATAGAGGAAATAATATACAACTGTATAAATTCAGATGTGGAGGAAGAAAGGGATTCTGATGATGGCTTTTAAAGTCGTCAGTGACCCAGATTTCAGATTATGGTATACGTGATGCAAAGCTCAGGCCTGACTCCACTGTGTTCCTCTCAACAAAAGTACATTAAATTTATGTACAAGGAACGTTTTGCCAAGGGCATATGCTACTGTTATCTAAGGATGCTTGTTTTGGACCTGCAGGACAATATAATGTGGGATAAGAGCTCACGTTTTGCAGCCCTTCAGAAAACCTTTTATGCTCTCTCAGTGAATCTGTGTTTGTGCTCTGTAGCAGATTGAAATTTGTATTTGGGCTCTTTTATATAAAATTGAAGGCATTACATATGATAATCTAAATTAATTTCTGCTTTAGCCCTTCAAATATTATTTGGAAGTTTATATTACCAAAATGCAGTTTATTTAGAGGACATTTTCTGTGAGAGTTCAAAGTACATGGCACAATTCTGTTGGGATAGCATAATTGCATATAATCTTAGAGACGGTTAATTTCTTTCTCAGTTAAATATTTGGAACTGAACAATGTGAGTTGTGCTATATCTTATTTGACTTGGAGAAGATGAAATATGACACTTTTCTGATAGGCAGGGTAGATGTTTAACTTGTATAGATTGTGCCAGGCAGTAGAGTTTGAAATGTATGGAAGACCTTGGAAAAATAAACTAATATTTCTTTGCATACAGAGCGTAATTCTTGTCTGCCTGGTACAGCTGGAGAGTGAGCAGCACAGATAGGTCTGTGCTGCTTTTCCACCCTTCCGATGTTGTGGGTTCCTGGGGAATAACTTGTACTTCATCTACAACTTAACGCTAGGCTTTTAAACACTGTGACTGACTCCAAATTACCCAAGCAGATTTTGCTCTGGAATCCCTCCCTAGTCCCATAAAAAGGAAAATGTTAAGTGGGTGACCTGAGCTTTATACTGTATGAGAGATTTCTCTCTCAGTATCCGACCTACAGTAGGTATGCAGAGCCCTATATCAAATTATCTGTCAGAGGAAATTACACCTATCTATCTTATTGGTGGCAATGTTAGGTAAAAAAAGGAAGCTAGGGAAACTTATTATACAAAAGTCAGAACCAGAAAGTGGAGTAGAAATTAAGACTCTTTTGTTCCATGTTAAATTCTAGACTCTGCTAAAACAAAATGCATTTAGGTTTTGAGAATACAGATACACAGACTAAATTCTTTTGTCCTTGTTCAAGCAAATCCTGCCCCCAGACTGAACTGAGAATTCAGACTGAGTGAAGACCACAGAATTGAGCCCTAAAGGAATATGGCTTACTGCAATGAAAGACACAGCAGAGTTGAAATAAAAATACTGCTAGCAACATGTAACAATGGAACAGAGTTTCTTAGGGAAACATTCAAATGGGATGAATTAATTAGAAATAAGACTTTGATCTAATGCTCATGACAGTATTTATGTTCAATGTAAGCTATAATTTGTATTACCTCAACTCTGTCATATACTTTTTCTATTTCCTAAAAAGTGTTTGTCTGTCTTTTACTGCTCATAAAAGAAAATGTTTTGCACTGTCAACATATTTGTTTGTTGTTAATAAAAGAGAACTAAAAATATAATGATGTGTCAAAAAGGACTAACCCTCCAGAGAAGCTAAGGAGATGGAAATAGTGCTATGAAAGTGAATGCTTTGTAATTCAAATATTTTGCTCTTCTGCAACAAATTATCTTTAAGTCCCACCCACAAGATAGGAATGACAAAGCAGAACAAGAGCAAGCTTACTGTTTGTTTCTGCTGTCCTTTACATCATTACAAAACCTATATAACAACATTTGACATCAGCAGAGTAATTTCAGATTTACAATAACATAAATTAGGGCTCAATAAGCAGAAAATTAGTAAAGCTAAGTCCTTTAAATATATTTTAAGCTCAATGAAAGGTCTATTATCTCACTAATGAGCTCTGTTTATTTCCAGTTTAAGATCTTCTCTCAGAGAAAGCTATGGATTAAGGCTGCTTTGATAAACAGATCCATATTAATTGAGGAGACATTTTTAATTCCATTTTTAATGCATATTTTCATATTCACATTATCTGAATCTCTTTTTCATAGTTTATTCTCAAGCAACTAGTTGTCAAAATACAGGAAATAGTTTTCTTTGTGACTTTTTTTTTTTTTTTTTAATATAAATAAATATTTAGGTTGCTTTTACAACAAGCAGGACTGCCCTGTTTTCATATTAATCTATAATGAATTCTTCCATGTGAAAACCAACTAAGTGTATTCCCATTATAATATTTATTCACAAAATTAACAAATCAGACAAGCTAAGTATGATGTCTGCATTAATACAGAGAAGCTAACTGCAACTTCATTTATACCTTTCCCAGCCTAAGAAGCCTTTATAAAGGAAGGCTACCTTTCTGAAATAATTTATAATCTACTCCTGTGTAAGGATTTATAAACATAGCCTTTGGTGGTCATGAAGAATTCTAGTGAGTAAGATTCAGGGAACTATACTGAGCACAATTTCTTCCAAAAGTGAGTGGGTTTCACATTTATTGCTTGATATGTCCATTTGTTCTGAAATTTTGCTGAGTGTTGCAAAGCCAAACATAAATTATTTTCTAAACTACCTTTGTTTCTTTTTCTTCTGGAAGCTTTTTTCTTTCTCTCTCCATATCCCAATCCTCTCATCTTTCAGTGACTTTAAATGAAATTCCTAATTGGATTCTGATACTTACCTTATTAATTTCAGACAGACGTAACTACAAAACATTACTGGAAATTTCAATACTCATGACATTGCCACGGGATGAAGCCTATCTAAAACCAATGCTCATGTAATTGAGACCTGGAGTGCAGTTGCTCACTAAAAAGATTGGTCTAGTGTGCAGAGGAAAGAAAAAGAGAAGGAAAGAAGCAGGAGTGAACTTCATTAAATAAACTTTGGCCTTGTTACCTTCATGTAACATCACTGGGGAGGCCAAAGAGTGATAGTAACCCAAATAAGAACCATTGGTTGGCCTTAGGAGTTAGGGAAAAATCACAGAAATAGTGCTGGGGCTTCATGGATGGCAGGGTCAATTGTGGTTTATGCTGACTATCTATATGGAAAAGAAAAAATTAAGCAGTATACAGTTGGAAAAAGGAGCTCCTTCAGGGAGGTGGAATGCATTGCCCAGTGTAGGACTGCCCTGGGATGCCAGCCAGAAACTGGAAACACTGAAGTGGTCTAAACTGGGTTGGAAGTTCTGGGTTTGGTTTGGTTTTGTCTAGGTTTTGGTTTTAGAAATGTATGAATGCCGCAGGATAAAAATCTTAAAATAAAAATTGCTATCCACCTATTAAATCTATTCTGCTTAATAAATTATATTTAGATAATGTAATGTAATGGTGTGGTTCTGCTCTTATGCCTGTTCCATGCAAAGTTACCTGTGTGAAACATTGTCCTGGTTCTGTGTAAAAAGGGGTTCAGGGCAGGACCCACACGGAACAGAACTATGTACTCGCCTCTCCCCCCCTTGAGAGAGAGAGAGACACTTTGGAAAAAAAAAAATGAAGTATATTGTTTAACAAGGAACAGAAAATAAAAAAGGGAGGTAAGGAAAATAATATATACAAAGATTTGGGGAAAAGTACAAAAAATAAAATATACAAAACCCTCAGAAATGGTTCCAAGGTCCCACGGAGTGAAAGGAGAACTTTCCTCTCCAAGCTCCAAGGCAGGATTAAAATTAGAAACTACTCCCTGCCTCTTATCAGAGTGTGTGTGGGAAGGGGAGGGAATACAATGGTTCATCCTCACCCGGGTCCTCCCAGTTGCTGGAAGGTCACGCCCCCATTTCAAGCCTCAAACCACAACAAACATTCTGGGGAATTTTTAATTAATGTGGCTTTCCTGATTGGGAATGAATTCATTCAATGCTTGGTAAAAGAATCAGACTCATACATGAGTCAGGGTCTTTTTCTACTGCCAGTCTACAAAAAAAGAATTTCCAAAAATTTAGATACCACAGAGATCTACTAAGATGAAAAGCAGAGGCTACAAATTAAGGACTTAAACATTAAATGGGCCCAATCTCATTCCAATATGCAGTCACTATGGAGTCAACATAAGATTAATCTTTGTTTACTGCTGAGTAAAATTAGAGCTGGATAAAAGCTTTTCTGATAAACTTGAGATATTTTTTCTTCCTCTCTAATAGTGTTAAAGAGAATTTAGGTTTTTTTCTAATTAAAGATCCTAAGTAATATCCTTATTTGGTTGTCCAGTCACAGAAAAAAAAAAAAAAAACCAAACCAAACCAAACCCAAAAAATCCCATACCATTTATTCAGGACTTTCATCACCTTGACTGAGCAAGCAACTGCTGCTCTTTGAGGCTGCTCCCAGACAGTTTTTATTACCCCTCTTTCAGCTATTGCTGCTTTAGTAGCAGAGTCAGGAGAATGGTGTATGAGGGTGCTTCAGCTGTTCAAGCTTAGTTCAGCAAATTCCCTTTAATCTTTGATTAGTGAACCTGGGCCAAGAGTCTGGGCTGAGAATGGGACTTGCTTCAGGCTTAGCATATGTTGAGTTCTTCCATAAGATAACAGTTTGTTACATAGATTCAGCAATGTCTTAAACTACTGCAAAAAAATCACAAAGTCTCTTCTGTTAAAGATCTTGCATGTTAGTGACTGTATTTCTATCAAAATTAGCTTTTACAGTTTGAGGTTACTTACCTTTTTTTTTTTTTTTTTTTTACAAAATGATCCTAACATTAGTAGGCAGAGCTGAAACGATTCAGGGATGTTCTTCCTTCTCAAGTTAACACAGCTCTTTTTGTGCTTCAGGTGTGGCCTGCTGCAAAGAAATCTGTAAAATAAGTTTCTAAGAGTGTTGTTGTCTTTTCTGTGCTTGTCTTCTCTGCTGGTGCTGCTGCACACTGAGTTTCCTTTACTCATCTGTTTTACCTCCTGGAAACCTGGTTATCTTACCACAAGTCAGATGACAAATCAACAGAAAG
>NW_008581080.1:0-558 GCF_000691845.1 Merops nubicus | reverse complement strand
CTCATGGAGCACTACAAGATTTTTGGAAGCATTATTGTCAGTTCCTCATAACTGCTTTGCATTTCAGTAGCATAAGAAAGTAATTTGCAAATGCTGCTAAAAGTACACAAACTATTTTTTACAAATATTTTTGTGTAGAGTAAGAGTATTGGCTTTTATGGAAAAAAATGGGTGCATATTAGTGCAGTGGCCATTTAGCTTAAGCGGTTGCAATTGTTTAGCATAATATTGAAATGGAGGAAATCAGAGGAGCCCCAACATGATCTATTCAGAACTTAATCGGGTGTGGCGCCTCTTGCAGCCCAGTACAGCAGAGGGTTTGAAGCGGCAGCAAATGTGCAGCGCGGAAAGCTCGGAGGTGTTTCCAGATGGTGTGATTATGGTGGCTCTGGAAGTTCTGCTTCATTGTCTGTGCAGGCAGTTCGAGCAGGCAGTTAGAGCTAAGAGGAGGACTTGCTGTTAGCAGTGCTACTGGTCACTACTGGGAAGATTTTTCCTCCCTGGATTGTTTGGGTTTAATCATGGCTTGAACACAGCTGCTGGTTACAGAGTAATCAG
>NW_008581079.1:5575-5875 GCF_000691845.1 Merops nubicus | reverse complement strand
CACTGCTTCTCCCTCACCCACTAGATGAGTCACCTGGTCATAGGAAATCAGGTTGGTTAAACAGGACTCACCCTTCATGAACCCATGTTGGCTGGACCCAGTCCCCCTCTTGTCCCACACACTGCTTCTCCCTCACCCACTAGATGAGTCACCTGGTCATAGGAAATCAGGTTGGTTAAACAGGACTCACCCTTCATGAACCCATGTTGGCTGGACCCAGTCCCCCTCTTGTCCCACAATGAACCATTCCATAACCCTCCCTGGCCCCAAGGTCAGGCTGACAGGCCTGGAGGCCCGCAG
>NW_008581079.1:860-5408 GCF_000691845.1 Merops nubicus | reverse complement strand
GTGATGGAGAGATGCTTGGCAAGGTCCTCCACCAGCTCCCTCAGCACACTTGGGTGGATCTCATCTGGCCCCATGGCCTTGTGGGTGTCCAACTGGCTTAGCAGGTCCTTCACTGCTATCTCCTGGACTATGAGGGGATCATTCTCTTCTCCATCCCTTTCTTCCCAGCTCAGGGGACAGGATACCATGAGGGTAACTGGACATACTACTGAAGACTGAGGCAAAGGAGGCATTCAGTACCTCAGCCTTTTCCTCAGCCTTAGCAATAGTGTTTCCCCTCACATCCAATAGAGGATGGAGATTCTCCCTGGTCCTTTTTTTGTTGTTAATATGACACTGCAAGGTACTACAAAAGAAAGATCAGAACACTCTAGATTTCAAAACAATTCTATCATTCTTAAGAATTACTACAGCTGCACTCCATGAAGTCTCAAAGAATAGGGAACTTGGAAGTTTTTCAGTTACTCAAAAGGCAAGGAGATACTTCCTGCAAGGAAAGAAACAACAGAGCTAATCTCTGTCCTCTCTAAAACACTAAAGCAGTACAGTAATGCATCCTTTGAAACAAACTGTATCATTATGTCATTAAAAACAAACTTCCCCCTCCCTCCAAGAACTGACCTCTAATTACACCATTAACATCATCCTGATACCCTACAGCTAAGTAATTTCTTGTTGTACTGACCCACGCAAGGCTGCTTTTGTCACCAGAACTTTGGCAGATTTAAGTTTGATATTTGTAGACAGATATGAAGAAACATGGCAAAAGAGAAACCTCCTTTTAGTGAATTAACTGTTTACTCAACCTGCTCTATTCCATCACTTAGATTTTCAGAAACAGTAAGTGAATTAAGTTTCACTGAACTTTCTTTACCAGCATTTCCTGATGAACATGAACATTTACTGGTTAGCAGGTTCCATGCTATGGGTAGGGTCTCGATTTACACCAGATTGCTTTACTGAATAGAATGGTTCCAAAAAGTCAATACTGGATAGGGCAGAGACATAAAATTACCACAGAGTAAATTATGGTCTGAACAGCATAACAAGTTATTCTGAAGTACTTCCCCCAGGTGCAGGTTCTCTTACCCCACAGCAAACACGAGGTAACTTGACTACCAACAGGCAGGCTAAGGCTACCTCGTACTAATTCCTGGAATAGAAGAATTCACACAAGCAGTTGTTGACAAAACAGTGGCACGCTGCCAGTTACAACGCCTTGCAACAACCCCTGCACACCACGTGTCCTAACCCATGCTCAAGAACTCTGAGGATCTAGAGGCAGCAGGTTCTGTGGTAAGCAATCCCAAAAAGAAAGCAATGTGCTCTGGTTAAAGCTCTGAAAAATGAGTCTTCTAAAATACTGAGAGACTTCAGGGAAATCCCTCAACACTTCTTTGCAAAGGGAGTTTAAGCAACACGGGATAAAAACCTGAACTCTTACACTCCTCAGATGGAAGTCCAGACCAATAGGTGCCTGTTTAAGTTTTAAAGAAAAGCTTTAAGTAAATTTAAAGTGTTCTGCCATTTCAGGCCAGGCAACACTTAGCTGCAGCTCTGCACACCGAGCACCCCATGATTTC
The DNA here is from genome assembly GCF_000691845.1 of Merops nubicus. NCBI lineage: Eukaryota > Metazoa > Chordata > Aves > Coraciiformes > Meropidae > Merops > Merops nubicus. The sequence goes on along the minus strand of NW_008581079.1, from coordinate 3,825 downwards.
ATGTTTTACCAAACACCCCACTCCCAGTATCTGTGCTAAAACCAGAACGTTAACCCACCTTTCAGAGGCTTCTTGTTTTAGCTTTGGCATGTTATCCGAAGGCAGGTCAGTGTCCAGGAAACCCAGGAAGTCCCTTTCTGCATTAAAGGACTCTTTGTGCAGATCAGTGTCTGTTGGGTTCTGATGGCTGACAGAGGAACCTAAACTTCTCTGATGTAAATCCAACGCATCCGCTTCAGCGGGGCGACCACAAATACTAGCAGCACTAAAAACTCCACCTCCTTCCAACCCTGAGTTACGGTTCTGTTTCACATCGCGCTGAGGCCGACTATTCAACCCATCATCTCTGAACCCTTTTGCAAAAGGATTGTAATCTATTTTCAGCTGGGTAATCTGGATGTTCTGGTAGGCTGTAACCGCGAAGAACTCCGTCTGTGGGAAAGTAAAAGTATGGACGTCGGGGCCGTTGAGCTGAATGACTTCTGTGGCTTTGTCTGCGGGCACCAAGTGAAGCCGTGGCAGGTAACGGTGCATGGAATGAAGGATGATGTGGCCCTCCTGGTCCAGGGTATTGTTGGTAAGTTTGAGCTTGTAGAAGGACACCGGCTGGTGCATCCAGTACTGGCCAGTGGAAGGGGACTCTGGATGGATGAACACTCGCCCGAGAACGTGGGGTTCTGCCTTCCCGCTGGGCTCCCACCAACGGCCGTTCCACTTGTAGCGGTGGTTGTCCACGGGGGAGATGTCCATGACCAGGATGTACCTCTGGCAGGCGTCCAGACCCGTGATCCAGTAGCGGCAGTAGGGGAACATGCGCCTGCCCTGCTTGGTCAGCACCATCTCCGTGTTGCGGTGGTAGAACTCGTTCCACATGCTGTTGTTGTCCAGGGTGACGGTGATGCCCCCCGAGACGCAGTCGGCCGGGAGGCAGGTCCTGGCCTTGGACTCCATGGGAGCGGAAACGCTGCTGGCGAGCGCGCAGGCGTCGCGGTTGGCCACCAGGATCCCCTGGTCGGCCTTCCCGTTGCCCTGCTGCTGTTTCAGGATGACAAAAAAAGCAGGGGCTGCACCAGACACAGACCCACTGTCCCGGCTACTCAAGACAATCTGCTGGTTCTCCATCGTGAGCAGTCTTAGAAGCTCTCAAATCAAACACAACTTTTACACCCTTCTGATCATCTTCTGTGTGTGCTCACCATTCTGGAAAAGAAAAGGAAAACCCCATTAAAATCATTCGAACGCAGCCTAAGAAAGCAGTGAAGCCTCATGAGAAATCCTGTTTGTAACAGCTCTCCACATGAAAAACTTAAAAGACAACCAGTACTGTAAAACTGAGTGCAATTAGCATGTACCAACCAGGGCTGCCCACGTGCCTATCAGTCAGGCCTGGCAGACCTGTGGGCTAGGACACCTCTAAACCAAGTGGTGTTTCAAAGCACTCTGTGCTGGTATCACTTCAGCACTTCCCATCGCTCGCTTCACAAACAGCAGCTGGCCAAAGGTGCACAAAGTGAACATCCCTGGCACAAAGGCACAAGTCATCTGCTCTTGCCAGACAGAGTTCCCCGAGGTCCAAAACTCCTCAAAAAGGGGCAAAGAAAGCAGAAAAGGAAAAAAAAACAAGCTAAAACCACATGTTCCACATTTTTCTTTATTGACAAAGACCGCTTGCATAGCTGGGATTTCTTTGCCCTTCCCCTGAACCCCAAAAACTTCTAAACATCTGTTGATGGCAGTGACAAAAAACAGAAGGGGAAAAAAAAAATCATTCAAATGTCTAATCTTTGGGGAAAACCAGACAAATTAATCCCCCAAAGGCCACTTGGCTAAGGTTAAATGGGTGTATATGAAGCACCAGGCAAGCTGAGCTACCTCTACCTCCTAAATAGAATAATTTCTATCGAATGAGAAAACATTTGTACTGTTATGATTAGCCTAATCCCTGCTTAGGGATCTAAAACTAAGAATTTACCTTTATCTGCATATACACCACTCCACTTGTGTGTGTCTACCTCACAGCTTAAGCGTTATGTCAACACTGGCAAAAGATCATAAACAACTTCATTTCCCAACCTGAAAAATTCACTAAGTGCTTCTGGTGACTCACAAGCCTGCCACTGCCACATTCTTATGTTTGTATTTCAATCCTTATTACATATGGAATACAACACTGGCAAAAAAAATAAAAATGATTGACTCTTCTATCAAATTTCTACTTGGTGGGAACCAGAGACAAGAGTGAATCACCATTACTAGGAGTTAGCTGCTTGAAAACAGGGCTTCCTTCCAGAGAATTAACCCAAATTCACAGGTCTTAAGTGAACTAGGTATTCAATAAGACATTTATTGTGTTAGGACTGGGTACTGTAGAGAGAAACACTGAGCAAACAAGCTGCCACATGGGTGGGGGAAATGACCTCAGAGCTCAGGAGACAGGCAATTCATACTCCACTGGGTGTCATACCATTGACATCCAGGAAATACGAGAGATCTACTCCTACCTTGCAAACTTTGCACTTTAAAACTTTGTGTAAAAGCTAAATTGGAGGGTGAGAAACAACAAAACAAAACAAAAAAGTTCTCCCACGGGTTTTAAGATCTGTGAAGGCACAAGATCCAGTTTTCAGTATTACTCTGAGGACGAAACACTTTCCCAACAAACACCCGAGACCACTTAATAGAGTCTAAAATGCAACATAAAAGGAGCCATTCAAAAGGAGCTTTGCATTTTCTATTTCAAGAATGCTGCCCTGCTTTCTAGAGTACAGCTTAAGTCTCAGCAGCAGAAAAAACTATCCGCCAAAAAAGCTTTTTCATGTGCATCTAGAAAAACACAATATAAATCTTGTTTAAAAAAAAAATCAGATATGTAGACAGGGGAGAAAGGAGTTACCCAATTTGTATGTGATTTCCACTAACTCACCCTTTGTACACAGACCTACAGCCTGTTTCCATGCCTGCTGAA
>NW_008581079.1:0-849 GCF_000691845.1 Merops nubicus | reverse complement strand
TGCTGAACGTGCAATCATGAGGTGAGCTCACACTGATGTGCCATAGACATCAACTTCCTATCAGCTCATGAAGGAAACACACTATCAAAGGGATTTATCTGCTTTGAGATTCCCCAAAAGGTCTGTAACTTTAAATTTACTCCAGGTAGAACTTACACAAGCCAGAAATAACTTAAACAAACAAACACCGACAGCTCAGCCACCAAGCATTCTGCAAAACTTCTCCCCATACAAAGAGCTACTGAGTCACAGGTTCTGTTTCCAACATTTCAACTTCTCACCTGGCACTGCTGTGGTTATTTCTACCACAAGCTCACTGCACCAGCTCAAAGATGTGTGTGGTTACAATGTGATTATGTGTAATTAAAGTAGCTAAAAGCTACACGATTTCAGCAGTAATACAGAAACAATGTCACACTTTTTGTCACCCCTGGTCATAGCCATGAGCTTGTTACACTACAGGGTGGGATTTCTAATCCAGTATTTTGAGGAAAGTTTGTGTAACTTCTGATCAGCTTCAGGTATTCCACTTCTCTACCTATATGCAGACCCTGTGCTTGGGAAGCACCATCTAACCAGATGGCAGTGACCAAAAATACCCAAAGGGGCCTTAGGATATGCCAAGAGCAGCAAGAGAATCCGATGCGAAAAAGATCCGTTTAAAACGAAAACAAACCCAACCCCCAAACTCCCTCCCCCGCGCGCATGCAGACGAGGATTTCCGGCCGCGATGCTCACGGGCAGGGAGCTCTGCCCGGGTAGCCCCGTTAGGCGCGGCGGGCGATGACGACACCTCGCTGCCGGTGTGAGAAGCGCCGTGACGCAGCGGCGGGGACCGGCGGACCGCGG
>NW_008581078.1:0-2407 GCF_000691845.1 Merops nubicus | reverse complement strand
CTCAGAGCAGGACACATCGAGAGACCCACAGATGCTGGGTAACCTGTCCCTGCTGCCTGCCTGAGATTCTGCCGGAGCCAGCCGGGGCCAGAGAAGGGGTGCGGAGAGCCCACCGTGCGGGTCCGCTGGGCAGGACTGTGCCCGCTGAGGTGTGGGGTCACACTCGCCACAGAGTGGAGTCGCACCTGGCGCTGCCAAGCAAGGCCGCACCGCCGCTGCTGGGGCCACACCTACCACCGATGTGCTGGCGTTTGCTGCTGCTGCTGAGCCCTCTCTCCCTTCCCGGGCAGCCATCGCTGACTACCGAGCCTTGCCACGAACTGAGAACTGCATTCCCAGAGCAGCTTTTCTTAAAGGCACCGCACAGTTTTCCGTTCCACAGAGACACTCCGCCGCATTTGTTTTTCCCGCAGTCGGCACCTTCCCTGCATGCTTCTGGGTACTGCATGCTGCCATTTTGTGCAGCGTCTCCCGGACGCCATTTTAGCTGACATGTCCAGGAAGTACATTTCCCAGAAGGCTCTACTTCTAGAGACTTCCGGGCGACACCATTTTGTGGACTGGAACTACAACTCTCATCATTCCTCAAAGGATTTCCTTCCGATGCCATCTTGTGGGCTGGAAATTTTGAATTTTTGAACTGTTGAACTGTTTTTTTCCCTTTTCCCTATTCTTTTTTTTTTTTCCCCCCAATTGGTGTTAACCCACAATAAACTGTATTCTTTTATATAGTGGACATTGGTCTCGATAATAATTTTTTGAGCGTGGTAAAGAGTCATTTTTCTTTTGATTTACCCTTGAGAGGCAAGCGCCACGTATATGTCTCGGCCTCATTTATAACCCTCTCTTTGTCCCTCTGGGCGGGGAAGAGGTCGTGGATATCCTGACCCTGTACCCTCTGATACCGGACCGCAACAACGGTCCACAGCAGAGCAAGAGCAGCAATCTTTAGCCCAATGGAACCCCTTTTTGCATGGGGGACACTTAGAAGTAGGAGCAGTAGTGGAAGGAGATTGACCTCTTGGCTGCTGCAGAGGGCAATTTTTCCTCTGGTGATTAAGGGACCTGCAACGACGACAAGTGCCACATGATTTCTGCAGTCAAGCTGCATAAGCCACAGTGGGGGTGTTAGTGTTATGGGATGAAATAGTTAAGTTTTGGCAAGCTCTATCTCTACTATATCACAAGTGCGGCGATTACGAATAGATAAGACGGCCTTTTTACAGTCAGAATTTGCATACTCAAACCCGAGTTGCCGTAACAGGTGTTGTTGTGTGTCCTCATCATCCACCTGCTGTGACAGTGCTGTCTAATGAACGCCGTGTAGGGCTTGGTCAGACCCTGCTCGATTTTAGTATAAGAAATGTTAGCAGCTTTATCTGTCATTGGAACCTGGCGCAGCGCTGCAATAGAAAGACGGGCGATGAGGTCATAAATGTCACGAGGATAGTTCATCTGCACACCAGCGTTTTCAAACACACCATCACCGGTTAACTGGACCAAAAGGACAGGGGGTTCCCTTCGCTGTAGACACCCTGCCTGAGATAGGCAAGACAAACGGTAGTCCTAGAACCATACAAGATACTGGGTCATCATCAGAACCATCTTCATAATGTTTTTCTAGTCATCAGGAGTGAGAACATAGGCAGAACTTATTGACTGTAGGTATGCAATGAGTTGCTCAGAAGTCACACCTGCGTCTTGTGCCAGCCTGCGCAACTCACTCTAATTTTTTAGGGCGGGGGGCCCTGCCGTGCTTGTAGACAACTGGGTACGCAGTCAGATATGGGGGGACCCTGTCCCGATCCTGTGTAGGGTACAGTTGCTCTACCGTCCGGGCATTACAAGATGCTGTGTCCAAATAGCTATTCAAAGTAACTGTCTCTGGAGGGGTTGCTATAGCAGTAGAGCTGACCGGCAGTGGCCACCCAGAGTGGCCTAGGTGGGGGAATGAGTTCACCTGGGGGCCCACATGGGGGCGGGGTAGCTGCAGCATTCCAGGAGCCCTTTGAGGGTGGGAGTAGTCAGTACGGCCTCAACTGTCATGGCTGGAAAGTCCGTACTAAAAGATGGGACATCCAGGGGGCCTGAGTCAGCCATGGGGCCTGGCAGAAGTGAAGCAGCCATCTAGGGGGCAAGCGGCAGCGCAAACATGGTGGGAGTGGTGGGCGGTGCAGAGGCCACAGAGGAGATGGGCAGTGCAGGGGCCGCGAGGGCAGTGGACAGAACAGAGAGCGGGGAAGTAGGTGGAACAGAGGCCACACGGGAGGTGGGCGGCGCGGAGGTGGTGTCCGGAGAACCAGGCAGCAGCAAGGCTGTGGGAAGAGCAGGCAGCACAGAGGCGGAGTTGTGCGGGGTGGAGGAAGGGAGGGCGGGCAGTGAGTGAGCTCTAGGACTCCGGAGAGAT
>NW_008581077.1:0-4097 GCF_000691845.1 Merops nubicus | reverse complement strand
TCTGTTTGATGTTACCCTCCAGCTCCTGGTATTTCTTCCCACCGCGGGTCAGGCCCACAGCAGAGAGCCCTCCCTGTCTGCGTGTGGCTGAGCCGGGCGCTGCCCGTCAATGCCCGGCTTGTTCAGGTGGGCCCTGGCAGGAGCAGGAGACATTCCACAGCTCCCTGCTGAAACCGCCGGGAATGTTGCACTGGGATGGGGAAAAAAAGGTGGAGGGGGTGGGAGGGGGAGGTGGAAAACCAACGGTGTCCAGCACCAGGGCCCACCTGAACTGACACAACAGTTCTCAGGGCTGGGAAACAGGGTGCAGAGGAGCCAGAGCACTCACACTTGTCCTGGCTCTGCTGGGCCCACCACAAGAGGTGGCAGCGGCTGGTCCTGGCTATCCTGGCAGTGCCAGACCCAGCCTGAAGTACCTGAAGCCCTCCCCCAGGCAGCCGGTGCTTTGTGGGAGGAGCGAGCTGAAGCATCAGCACCCATGGGCTCCACCACCCTTTGTTCTCCTCTAGGGGCCCTGCATGAAAAGAACAGGACCACCAGCACTGACACGCTCACCGTTGCTGCCTGTACAGACCCCCTGACAGGACTGGAACAGGGCTCACAATGAGCAGCTCCTGCTGGCCCAGGAGCTGTGCAAGGGAACACAACAGGCTTCTAGGCTAGCTCTGGAAAGCCCTTTCCACAGTCAGACTGTCACCACCACATCCAAGGTGGCTCCTCAGGTCCCCCGGTATGAGCACACAAGAGGTTTATGCTCCACAAGGGCTCCCCAGAAACACCTGAGCCCTTTGCAGAGCCTGTCCCAACCTGTCCTGCAAAACCAGCCAGCAGAGCTGGAGACTCCCATCCCATCCCATCCCATCCCATCCCATCCCATCCCGAGGCTCTCCCAGAAAGTGCCTTTTCCTGTGGGTTAACTGGGAATCACAGATCAGGTGGAAATGCAGAATTTAGTGGATAAATGTAGTTAAAACACCAGGGAAGGAACAGAGCAGAGCTGGGGCCAGGTAGCACTGGTGGCATTAGGAAGCTGTTGGTTTCCAACCAGCCCAGACATAAAGAATGATTTTGAAGCCCTGGTTCCAGGCTGCAAGTGGAGGAACTCCACACAGAAGAGCTACACTCCAGCTACAGCCTGACAGTGTCAGCACCAAGGCTGCAGCATTTCCCAGCTGGCAAGAGGGCACCACGCTGGGAGGACGTCGTGGCTGCATGTCCCAAGGGTGTTTTTCCCTCCCAAGGCTGAAGAGATGGTTGTACCCCTCACACCTGACCAGGGGAAAGGTGTCAGCTCAGGTGGCCTACACCAGAAGCAGGCACTGTTCCAGGGAGGCTGCAGGACCTGGACAGGCTCTTCCCAGCTCCCTGTTCTCAGTGGGATGAGGAGGAATCACTGCCCTTTCCAACCACAAAGGGTCCTCTTTCTAACCAGATCCACAGGTCCCACAAAGTCTCTCCTGTCCCCACTGCATCCAACTCCTGAAAAATTTACTGCAGCTCTCTTGAAGCAGGGCACAGAGCTTATTTTTGATAGCCAAGTAAAGAGGAAATGGCCTCATTTGTTGATGATCTCAGTGACTTTTAAGACCTGTACAGTGTCCTGGGTGGCTCCTGGGTCTGTACCTTGTTAATCTTCTAATCAGAGGAGGGGGATGCTTTCAGTTCAGCCTCTCAGGAAGGGCAGAGTGGCTCAACAGGGGTTTTCTGTCCCAAATTCCTGCAGCTTCACCTTAACGGCGCTTGGACCCAGGGGAATGTGACTCCCTTTGGTCAGGGCTGAGGCCTCACCACCAGGAGTGGCCAGCTCAGGAGTGGCCAGCTCAGGAGCAGCAGGTGAAATCCTGCCTCTGAACGTCACCACCAGCAGGCTCCTCCTGGGTCCTGTGCCCTGGTGCTGCTGGAGCAGCTGCCAAGCCCTGCAGCAGGGCTGGGGCACCACGGAACCCAGCACAAGCAGGGGGGGTTCAGCTCTCTGATCATGTTGTGTGGCCACCACAAGCCCCTCTCCCTCCTGGGCCCCGTTCTCTGTGCACGAGCAGGAAGCCAGGACTCCAGGTAGGAGCCACACGAGAGGCAGCACCAGAGCAGCCAGAGCTGCCCGCCTGCAGTCACTGCCCCTGACTGGGAGGAGCAGAACGTGGCCTGGGTGGCTGAACAAGTGCCTCCAAGTGACAGCTCCAGACCTGGGCCAGCCTTCTGCAGGAGAAGGGTGAGTTAGGTGGGACCTCCACAGCCAGGGGCAGGGCACAGCATTTTCCACTCGTGCCAAAGACCGAAGCAGGCTGTGAGCTCATGCAAGGGCTGGACACCAGAAATCAAGGGCAAGGCAGTGTGTGGTTCTCCTGCTCACCTAAGAACACTGCAGAGATGAAGAACGTCCAAAACACACACTCAAAACACATCATCTGTCACGACCAGATGTTTAACAGCTGGGTGACAGCCATGCACTATCTTGACTTAAAGTGACTTCAGCAAGACCTAGAAGAGATGACATCAAAGGCAACTCCACAAAGCCACTGTTTCCATGCTCTGTGAGAAGGAGGTGGGGTGAGGTGCCAGCACAGTGACATGATAGCCTCTACCACAGGTACTTGGTGGCTGAATGTCTGGAAAAGTCTCCACGAGTGATGGCCCTTGAAGACAACCAAATCTGAAGGATCCTTCAAGATACCACCAAACAACCAGGACCTGCCCACAGACAGACTTTGCAAGACCTCAAGGCATGCAGGGGTGGCCACCTAACATCTCCATCCCTGGAGATCAGCCACCAGTGACCAACACTCCTCACACAAGCTGCTTTCAGCATCCCATCCTCCTCACAGCCTGTCAATAGGAGATGACAACAAGTCTTTCCTCCACTGGGTGCCAAGTTCATGTTTACAGTGACAGGAGGGAGTGCCTCAAGAGGGTGCAGACACTTGGTGGTCCTGGGGACAGACACCTGCTGTAACCTGAGCCCTGCACACAACAGGTTCTTTGGCCACAACAGCTCACAGCTCAACTTGATGGCCTCCAATTCTGCTGCTCACATCGTTTTCAGAACCTGGGGGCTTTTATTCCCCAAGTTTGTGTCTTCCCATGACATCTGTTACAAGGAGGAGGAAAAGTTAAGGCTACCTGCTGCTCTCTGGAGCACACTCTCCACCTCCAACCCCATGGCTACAGTCAGGAGCTATCCTGGTGTCAGTAATTCACGAGGAGTGTTGCTGCAGAGCAAGGCTGAGCAATGGTCTACAAAGACCTGCTCTAAGTCTGGACAGACTTGCTGGAAAAACTGCATCTTTTAAAGAAATTTGCCTTACAAAACCTATTAACTACTTCTCACGTTCCCATACTTGAACTTTAAAAGCTTCCTAATAATCTTTTGTTGAGAATGAAGACACACAAGTTGTCACAGAAAGATGTCCTTGGACAAGGCCTTCTCCTGTTGGTTTTCCTTTCCTTCCTTCCCCCCCATTCTGATGTCCTACTGCAGTAAAGCATCTTCCCACATCACCTCAAAACAAGGAAATCCATCAGCCCACATCAGTTTAGACACCAAGTGCATCCATCATTTGGAAGCTGAAGCCTTAGTCTTAGTCTTGAAAGACTTCTTACCAACTTCTGCTTCAACTTGGAGCTCTGAATCCATTATTCATGAATTGAAACTGGTTTTGCAATAGAAAAAAAAGATAAAAAACCAACTCTCGGCCTACGTGCCACTTGGGTTTGGAGAAAGAGGAAGTGGAGAAGGTTTGGGTGTGCAGGGAGTCCTTGAACTGGCTGCTTCCTGTTGCACCTAGATGATGTGGACAAAGAGGGTTACAGTTTGGGTTGGTTGTTCCCTCATCTTTGACAAATGGGATATTGCAAAGAGCTGAGTAACTCGGAGGAGAAGTTCATCCCTTCTCCAGCTGCAGAGCTCTGACCAGACTGGCAGGCAAGAAGCCAGATGAAGGCACCCGACCCAGCAGCACCCCAGAAGTCCTGTCTGCTACACACAGCTGCCAGTCAGATCCTCCAGAGCACTCACCTGAGGCTGTCAGCCCCCACCGGGATCCAATCCAACCCAGGGAGGTGGGGAGGTCTGGCTGGCTCTGGAGGGTGGCTCTGCAGGG
>NW_008581076.1:37666-48291 GCF_000691845.1 Merops nubicus | reverse complement strand
GCAGAGCTGGGCTGTGCTGTCCCAGCCGGAGAACGGGGCAGAAAAGCGGAACGCCGCTTCGCCCAGCTGCGTGTCACGTCTAAACTCTTCTGGCCCGGCAGCTGCTGCCCGTCGAGCCCTCTGCTGCAGGGTCAGTGGGGCACAAACAGCGCGGGAAGCAGCATGGGGGCAACTGAGGAGGTTTGATAAATGCAGGGTAGATAATTCCTTTGCTCTGACTTGTTTCTCCTTCCTAAAAATAGTGGAGGATAAGTGAGCGGGGACATCCTCTTTTGGAGAGGGTTGAAGATGTCCAGAGGCAGAATCCAGGCTCCCTTCCTTTTCAGAGGAGGGGGAAGAAATCAGCCCCTGTACCTGCGCAGGGCTGCCTGCCTTGCACCATGTTCTTAGAGCTCCCTTTCTTGCATGAGCTCTCTCCACTGTTTCCCTGTGCCCACCCTCAAAACGTCTGAAGTTTCAGGCAGCCAACAGTAGCCTTGAATGGGAAGCCTTCTTCTGTGGCTGGGAGCTGGGCATCAGCAGCCTCTCAAGAGCCAAGAGAGATGTCTGGAGTATCAAATGAGCTGAAAAATCTGCAAAAGCATGCAGCTTGGCCTAATGGTAGATAGGAAAAGCTGTTACTGTAGTTCTTACCTTGGAAAAAAGCTCCAAGTAATGCAAATCAGGCTGGATATTTCAAGCCTATTAATTCTGAAAATGGTGAATAACCAAGGCTTACTAAGGAACCAGAGCTCTCAGCAGTTGTGGGAATTCAGCTGAATAAATTTCCCTGGGAAAAGATGCAATGCAGATGAAACTGGCCCAAGTAAGAGAGAAGAATTGGAGGCTGCATTAATTTAAAGGAGGAAATGACCTATATAAAGTGTGCATGAATTAAAAACTCAGGTAAACCAGGTAGAGATGAGCAGAACAGTGGCAGCAGACAGGTGGATCTGCTGTCTCTGTCGTAGAGCTGCCCTGGAGCTGGAAGGGGGCTGAAGGAGGCAATGCAGGAGTTAGCTGGTGGGTGTGTTGGGAAGCAGGCCTTGGCTCATGTGCTCTAAATAAACAGATGCCATTTCTGAATGGAGGCTGTGAAAGCCTGCTCAGAGCTGCTCTGTTGGCGTTGCAGGGTGGGGAGTTAAAGCACTGAGTTGGAGAGCATAGCTCCTGCTTTTTCTTGGCACAAGGACAGCAATCAAATATTGGAGCTGGCTGCGTGTGGTTTTGGCAGCCAGAGCACTGCTGCATCACGTGGCCAGTGGCCACTGCTACTGCTGCTGGCTTGCCTTGCCCTGTGTGGTGGGAGCAGCTTTGGAGCCTGGTCTGCAGCCAAACAGGAGATTTTTATTAAGGGAATACTCTGTATTTAAGGTTAGCTGCAACGCAGTTGACTTCAGAGGGATGTGTGTGATAGATCTGTCCAGCAGTTTATCCAGAGCCAGGCCAAAGAAACCCTGCCTGAAGCATCCAGCCTAATCTCAGTGTGAGGGCAGCAGCCAGAGGTCTGGTGTTCTGGGAGCTGCCTGGCTACAGAGGCAATTCCAGGGCTGCATCTGGGTGGGAGCTGCCCTAGAGTGGGTGTGCAGAGAGGGGTGGTACTGTGTCCCAGGAGGAGGAGATGCTGTGGTTGAAGGGCACCTGGCCTGCACCTTCCAGGAAAGGGTTTGTTTCTAAAGGCTCAGTCAGCTTTGAGTAGGTGAGTTTTGTTTGGCAGAGCCCTGTGGCTCTGCAGATATTTCCCAGGGGCTCAATGCAAGCGCTTTGGAGGCTGGAGGCAAAACCTGCTGGGCCATCTGAGTTGTCATCTGCTTTAAAGTGCAGTAGAGGGAAGAAAGAGGCTCCTCTGTAGGTGTGGAGTGATGTCAGTTAAGCCTCTACCCTGCTGCTGTATCAGACCATTGCTATCTTTACAATACCACCTGCAGGTAAAAAAACTTGCATCTAAAAAGATGGAGCAGTTCTTGGAGACATTGAGCAAAGTATATAGCTAAACCAAGTGAGCTTCGAGCTTTTAGCCTCTGAAAAATGCCAGACATTTGGGGTTTTATGAAAGAGGAGGTCAATTTCCTACAGCAGCTTGTGATAAACTGAATTCCTGCTCCTAAAAAAGCATCTGATGCCCTGGGGAAGGTCTCTCCTGGAGAAGGAGGAGAGCGCAGCAGGAATGTAGCATCAAAATTTTATAATCTGCAGGGTTTGTGGACATGAGCAGGACTGAGGTGTTGGCTTTGCTTTGGGTCAGAAATGCTCTGGAGCCTGCTCTTGCTAGTTTAGTAGGGCAGTGCCTCTGTGTGTCTTCAAATGGTGACTCTGTTGGTGCAATGATTCAGAGAGATCTTGTTCAAGGGCACACCAGGCTCTGCTCCTGACACTGCTGTAGCACGTTTCTCACTGTGACTGTAAATTACCCTGTGGAAGTACTTGCCTTTAAGCTTGAGGGGCGTGTGGGGGTTGATAGAAGCAAGTTTCTTTGGGATGGCTGGGGGAGGGGGGGAAGTGGCATAGCAGTAGTCAGACTAAAATGCTGACCCTTCTTTTTCTCTTCCAGAGTGTTAGATTATTTCCCTCACAAGCAAGCAATGGCTGTGGATGTAGCAATGCAGCTGTACCTCTGCTCTTCACCCTTGCGAAGAGAGAAGTGTGCCTGCAAAATCGCCCCGAAGCCAAAGAAGCCCCTGAGGCCCTGCATCCAGCTGAGCGGCAAGGCTGCGCCGGGTGGGCAGGAGGAGGCAGCAAACTCCTTCACACACAACAAGGTGAAGAAGAGGGTCTCGTTTGCTGATAGCAGAGGCTTCGCCCTGACGATGGTGAAGGTGTTCTCAGAGTTTGAAGACCCACTAGATATTCCTTTCCACATCACGGAGCTCATAGACAACATTGTGGGTCTGACAACGGCGGAGAGGGACAGCTTTGTCCTGGATTTTGTTCAGCCCTCTGTGGACTACCTGGACTTCAGAAACCGCCTCCAGGCAGACTGTGTCTGCCTTGAAAACTGTGTGCTAAAGGAGCGATCCGTTGTGGGAACAGTGAAGGTGAAGAACCTGGCTTTTGAAAAGACTGTGAAGATCAGGATGACGTTTGACACCTGGAAGAACTTTGTAGATTACCCGTGCCAGTATGTCAAGGATACGTACGGGGGGTCAGATCGGGACACCTTTTCCTTTGACATCAGCTTGCCCGAGGGAATTCAATCCCACGAAAGGGTCGAGTTTGCCATCTCCTTCGAGTGCAATGGGAAGGTGTACTGGGACAGCAACAGGGGCACAAACTACAGGATCGTACGGTCAGAACTGAAGTCTGCCCAGGAAGCCGCCTGCCCTCCGCAGGGCCCTGACTTCAGCAGTGCCTTTGACCAGTTTGGGAGCCCTCGCTGCTCCTACGGCCTCTTTCCTGAGTGGCCCAGCTATTCGGGCTATGAGAAGCTAGGGCCTTACTACTGACCCAAGGGCCAAGTCCTGAGGGACTAACTGTTGCTGGCGTGTCTGCAGGCCTGGGAGCTGGTCTGAACTGGAGGCGTATGGAAAGGTGGAAGAGGTATGGCTCCATGCATAAGCCTCCCAGCAAAACCAGATGTGCAGTCCTCTGCTGGCAGTGGGCTTATAGTCAGGGATGCATCTCTGGCATAGAGGGCTGCCTTCCCTGCCCCACCTCAGATAAGTGGCTCTCTGGATGCTCAAAGGACCAGGAGCTGTTGCTCATGTCTCTTCAGTGCTGCTACTCCTTCCCCCTCTATAAAGCTGCTAGTCTCCAGGGAAAAACTACAGTGCTTACTTATATCATCTGTCCAAGCTATGTAGCCGTGGCTGGTTTGTATTGCTTGCCTAGTGTTAAAAAGCTTTTTCAAAATATGTTCTAGTAGATTTTTGGGGGGGTTGTAGGTCAGCTGCAGGATTCTTCTTCCAAAGCTGACCCATGCCTGTTGGGAAATGGAGTCCTCTCCTTTCATGTGCCCTTGTAGTGTGAGGTCCTTCCTACTAGAGGCGGAAAGGGTGTTTTGGAAATGAAAATGCAACTGTGATGCCAGGAAGTGTGGTTGTGCAGCCTGCCATATTAGGAGGCCTGTGTGCCCGTGGGAGACGATCTGATCTGCTGAGTCACCAGTTGTTTTATCAGCTGATCTTGAAAAACTCTCCTTATACCCTTGATGTTACCAAAAATAGAGATGTGGTGCTTGTAACACAGATGTAGGTCGACAGCCACCTTCAAAACCTTCGTGCTTCTTTAGCTGCATGTGATCAAAGTTGCTTTTGCCTCCTGATGGACATTGGAAGTCAGCTGTTGGTCCTGCCAGACCCTGAAAATGCAGTTCTTTCTTCTGTGGACTGTAAAACAGGGTTTTGTCCATCTGGGACTCCTGACTCCTGTGTATGAGGCTGTGCCTAGGTGTTACTCTACAAGAACAAGCCACGCAGCTTCTCTATTCTGTGTCCTGTTATAAAGGAGGTGACTGTTGTGTACCTGCTGTGGTGGAAGTGCCTTGACTGAGAAGGGGGGTGGTACATGTGATCCCAGCAATGCTTTGGGATAAATGAGCTTTGGAAATGACACTGCTTTTTAAAAAAAGATCTTGTAATGGTTTGTTGCTCGGTGAGGAGCGTGAGAAGTGAGGTTATCCTGACACCACCATCCTTACCTTCAGAGAGGTGGCTTGTCTCCTGAGCCTGCACCAAGGTGAAGTGCCCAGCTTGTGCAGTGCCAAACAGCCTCACAAAGCTGCTTGTGTGTTGCTTGAGCAGAACAACTTCATCCCTCTGCTCAGAGGGAGAGTGCCAAATAGTTTGTAGAAATAGAGGTCAAGGGAATCTTACTTTTTCTAGTGCATAAACTTTATTTAATATTTTTTGGGTGCCTGTAATAGCCTATGGATGGGCTGGAAAGAAGCAATGGGCTAGAAAACTTAACTCTAAATCTAGCTTTTAATTCTGGAGACTACTGTGTAAAATAGAAGCTGTTTTACCCTAACCTAGAAGGATACTATGATCACTGTTGGATGCCAAAAGGGACAAGAATAGCTTGCAGGAAGAACAGCTAGCCTTCAACTGCTGCTTTTTCAAAACCTAGCACCAATGCCTGTGCTCACTAACTCCAGGTGGTAAATCTGCTTGTTGGCCCAGAGCTCATCAGGCTTGGTTCCTCTGTTCAAGCAGCTTCCCAAGTCAGCCCTTACCACCTGCATCTGGTCTCTCTCAAAGGGACTGTTGCCTAGATTGGCTTGAACCTGGTTTTAAACTTCAGGCAATTCTAAGTTACACTTTCTTATTTTTTTTTTTTAGTGTATTGTATTAATTCTGTAAGACACTGACTGTAGCAAAGTCATGTTCTCCTGGCATGCTGTCATGTCTATGGAGACCTGTTTGTTGGCCAAAATGGGGCATGTAAGTCTGGGGTGCTGTGCATGGTGGTATCTCCTTATGGGCCTGTTCATTTTCAGGCTGTGGATGGGGTGTGCTTAGGGAGAAACGTGGAAGATAAGCTAGAAGAGCAATGCTGTAAGTAAAAGCTAGGCTGGGGACTGACTATTTGACCAAGAGTGGCTTAAAAATACTACTTCTGGCCTTTCCCCTTTCCCCTTTTTCATTGCCAATGTGAACATAGAAGTGAGGCGTTGCTCTCCTCGCTCTATGCCTGGAAGTGCCTTGTGGGGTGTTTTGCATGTTTGTTTTTAAAAGATATTTTTGTACACAACATTCAAGCGGAAAATGCACTTTAATTGCCACGTAATGACTCTTTTAAAACTAGGGTTCTGTTTTTATCTGATTGTTAAAATAAAGGTGGAATTAAATCTTGGCCGCGTATCTTGCTGTCGTCTTCCTCAAACACCCGTGGGGCTGGGGAGGTGATCTGGACAAGGGACCAGCTTCCTGCCAGCAGCTGTTGGTGGGGAGGAGCACACGTCCACAGTGGATTCCTGCCTGAAACAGGAAAGAGCTGCCTGTTCCTGCTGCCTTCCTGCCAACACAAATGTGGAAAGCAGGGGAGGAGCCAGGCCCTTGTCGCAGTACTCTTTGTTTCCCCCACTAACCACAAGGCTCCTGAGCTGCTCCTCACACTCACCCTGCTTGCCGTGCCAGGCACAGCCTTTTCAAGTTGTTCTTGCATTTATTTCAGGTGGTCAGTCTCAGTCCTTCCACCTGGCTTGATCTGGGATCAGTGCTTGCTCCCTGCCAGGTATGGGGATGTGATGGTTGCTGGGAGAGAGCTTGCAGGGGGAGGGTCAAGCTCTCTTCTAATACCAGGATCAAGTGAAAACCAGACCCTTCTTCAGCTCAAACTAGCTGTTCCTGTTGTCACTGCAAGAAGAAGCACTGGCAGGAAGCATGCCCCTTTACAGAAAGGGAACAGCTCTGGTGTAAATGCTGACCAGGGCTAGTTTCAGGATTTGACCTGGTTTTGACCACAAAGACTAGGTCTTGGTGATGCCCTGGAGGTGTGTTTCAGACAACTACTGAGTTGGGTGGCCTTTTCCACTTAGAGATAAGGTAAGAAGGGAAGCTGGGGACAGGGAAGAAAAAGGACATGTGGTCATGGTGTGGGCTGGCTTGAGGGGCTGTGCAGGCTGTACTTCCCATCTTGCTACAAAGCCTTGCAGAGAGTGAGTTCAGCCCTTGCCTTATACAGAAATAAGTGAGCACCTTCTGCTTGGGGCTATTTCTGAGCCTCTCACTTTCAGAAGATGAACTATCTTTCCAAGGTGTTTTGCTTTCTGCAACAGCTGGGTAAAGTAAAGCTTTTGGTCTCCAGTTCCTTCCCACTGATCTTTGCATGAGGAAACCAAGCATGCTGACACAGTGGGGTGCAAGCACTGCCACCAAGTTGTGAACTGCTCCCCTTGACAGGTGTGTGGGATCTAGATGCACCTGGGTTTTAAAAGGGTATTGCATGATGCTCTCCTGCTGGGCTGTGGTGTTTCCTCCCCTGTGGCTCAGAGGAGCCTGTGCTGGCTGTCTCCTGCTGTTTGTGCCCAGAGGCCCTTCTGGCATTGTCTTTGTGGTGAGGTTCTTCCAAGGGTGGCAGATCTGCCAAAAGGCAGCTGAGAGAGGCTCTGCAGTAGGAGTGCTCAGATGCCAGGGAAAGGAGCAGCCCAGGCTGAGGGGTGTGATGAGGGGGAAAGTTAGGTCTGCATCCTGTTTTCACCTTGCATGGAATCCCCTGCCTGACAGCAGTTATGCCATGAGAAGGATGAGGCAAAGGGCCTTGCTTTCTTGGCAACCACTTTGCCACTACCCTTTCTCCCCAAATTCTTTGTCATCTCCACATCTAACTGCTGCTAAGAACCACTAAAAATGCTTCAGGTGTACCGTTGGGTGGGTTTGGGGTCTTTTTACTCCTGTTCTTTTAATGAAACACATCACAGATCTCTTTTAAAAGGTCACCTGATTGTTTTTCTGCTCGCAGAGGGGGAAAAACAAAAAAAACTCAAAGGTTTTTTTGCCCCTCCATCTGTCTCAGCACATGCTCAGGTGGTTTGGCCAGGGGGGCTTTCACATCAGAACACTGGCCCAAACTCATGAGTGAGACAACTGCATTCAGCAATTTCCTGTAACAGTTTTGTGGCCGAAAATCCTGTCAGACTACAGTTTCTGTTTGAGAGATAAGGAAGTCCATGCAAGCCTGCTAATGTCTGGGGCAGCCGAGGAGATGTGCAAGCATTTGAAGGGCCCAGACAGCATTTTGGTTTCCCTCCTAATGCCCAGGTGTTGCCTGCTAGAAGATACAGATGTTGCAATTGCTGCAGGTATAAAGCCCTTGGTGGCAAGTGTGGTTGTGCACTTGCTATTTAATAAACAAGGAATTCTTAGAGTGCTCCTGGCATCATCCCCAGCTTTTGCTCTGACATTCCCAAACCTCAGTATCCCGAGGCTTTTCAGTGCCATCTCTTGGCAGAGATAATTAAGCTGGGATGTTGTGTTTATCTCAGCCCAGGTGTTTGGAGGTTCAGGTTTCCTAAGTCTGTGCTTTAAACAAGCATGCTGGCTCTGCTGAGTGACTGCCCCCATGGCAGCCTCATCTAGAGCACGTTGGATTACAAGTTCTGGATGCAGTCACCCCAGCAGGATGTGGGCTCTGCAGACTCATTCTGGTGGAACAGGGTCAAAACTGTTTAACTAGCTTGTTAAAAGTACATCCAAGCAACTCAGGAAGAGCACAGCTGAGAGTCTTCCACTCTCTTCTCATGCTTACCAAGAGGGCCCTTACTGGGGAAGATGGGTGGCCAGAGTTGTCCCTAGCTTTGTCCAGTTTCCAGAGCAGGGCTAGCGATGGTCTGAAAAAGTTCAGACTTTGAGGCTGCTCATGTATTGAAGAAAGTAATTGAGTTCAGGTTTCAACTCATGCTTAGCTCATGGCTCTGCTTAATTAGAAAGTGATGCTCTGTTGCTAAGTAAGCACCAGACAACAGTATGAGCAGAGCTACAGCTGAGACATGAGCCTGAAGGTGAGGAGGTGATGAGCAAAATCAGAAGGAAATCCACGAGAGGCCAATTGCTTCCAAACCTAAAGAGGATGGTCCAGCCTGCTGTCTGTCCATGGCTCTGTACAGATGCTGTACAGGCACCCAACATTCTTGCTTTAGATGTTCACCAGGCCAGTCTCAGCCCAGGGGATGCTCCAGTGAAAAACTGTCCACAGCAGGATAAGATGCAAAGGGTAGGAAAAAAAGGTCTCTGCTAAGCCATGGGAGTGTAAATGCATCCAGATAGTACTTTGCTGCTGGAGCACATTTTTCTTTGCTGTTAAATGTAGCTCTTGCAGGCACTCAGAGTGGAGAGTGACCTGTGGAAGATGTGTTTGCCTCACTAACAGAGGGCAGCAGGAGGGTAAGAGGGGGCGGAAGACAGCACATCATTTCCCAGCAGCAGTCAGCATTTCTTCTTTGGTTTCTCCTCCACAAACTGTCAGCAAATGAGCCTCACTGGGAGACTGGGTCCTTGGGGGCACGTCTCTATTCTGCAAGGGTGTTTCCTTTTTGATACGTAGCGTGGAGCTTCCTGTTGCTCTGTAGTGTCTCCCTTGTGCTCTACTGCAGGGCATTGCCCTTTTCTCCTCTCTCTTACGCACCACGATGCCACTGCCAGCGTAACCATCACCAAACCCAAGGGTCAGCTTGGTTTCACAACATCTTCAGCGAGCTTGCCTGTGGCCTGGGGGCAGGAAGGTCACTTGGGTGAAGTGGAAGGAGGCACCGACGGCACCTCGGGGACAGCACAGAGTTGAGCCATAAAGCTGTGGGCATGGGGGCGAGTTAGGATGCTCCCGTACTCCCCTGGTTTTGCCACAGGCTTGCTCCTCCTGGGCACTTTGTCTGGCTCTAAACGATTGCAATAAAACCTATTTATGTCCCTGTCTCTTTTTGATGGAGCTAAGCTTCAAACCAGCTGCTCTGGCCCAGCGAGGTTCTGCCACACTGCAGCCAGAGAAGCTGCCCAGCCTGTCCCTACCCTCCCCCTTGGAAGGGTACCCTGCCAGACAGTTAGCTGTCTTTAACGACTTGTTGGTGACATTTACACAAGGCTTAAAAACCAAAAAGGGTGTCTTGCTGAAAAAATTACAGCTGGCATGTTTCTTTGGCACATGTAAGTCAGAGCAGTCACCAAGTTAAGTGCTTTGGCTCCTGGAACAGGGATATGGGCAAGCCCTTCCTGCCAATGCATTAGTCACAGATCTCCTCTCTGCTCTGCTGCTGCTGTGTAGTCTCAGGAGGAGGGATGGTTCAAACTTCATAACCCAGGAGAAGCATACTCAAAAGAGCAGAAGAAGAGGGTGAAATGTCCAGGATAACTCCATAAATGCTCTTAAACCTTGAGCCATTTCTGATGTGGGAGTCTTCTTCAGATCATGGTGATAGCTTTATATTTAATGAATCCTACACAGGTTCAAGTGGATAGAGATCTCTAGAGATTTCTACATGTCTGCCCCAAGCAGGACCACTCTCACAGCTAGCTGACATCACTCAAGGCCTCATCTATGTGGGTGCTGATGACCTCAATGACAGAGATGCCATCTCATCTCTGCACTCTGGCCCAGGGCTGCACTGCTCTCTTGGGGAAAAGACAGACCTCAGGAAAATGAGCCCTGAGCAACATTCCAGTCTTGCCAAAACACTGTTAGTTCCAGCCCCTGGCCAGATTCAGGACACATGGATGTGAGGGGACAAGGTAAGTGCCCACAATCCAGAACTATTTCAGGGCTGCTGAGTCCTAATCCATATGTAGTTTGGGGCAAGGGAGCAGCTGCTATTGGCATACAGCAAGGTACTTGCCATCCTCCAGGGCATCCTGCAGTAAAGGGTAGAGTCATATTCCCAGTACAGTTCCTGGAAACCCGTGCTGCCAAAAGCTGAAGACCTGAACTGATCTACAGCCCACCTTCTAATGATACCCATCAAAGTCAGTCTGGCCGAACCAGACCCCAGTTTCCTTCCCAGGACTCAATATTCAGCAGTAGGGAACCCATGATCTCCTGAGCCTGCTTTCCATCTTTATGGTCCCTGCAAGAACAAAACTGGAGCATTATCAGCAGGATTGTAATTCCTCAGTGTTTGTGTGGTGACATTGTGGTGCTATGGAGACAGGCACTTTTAGAGGAAGAAATATAACAGCCCTCTCCAGCCCCACTCAGAGTTTTACAACTGTTCCCTTTTCACA
>NW_008581076.1:34466-37638 GCF_000691845.1 Merops nubicus | reverse complement strand
CTACGTGCTGTGTATTTATGGGCATTTGGGTGGCCACCAGAAATGCAGTGTTTCTTCAGCCATGGGCTCAGCTGAACGTGTCCCTGATGGCGTTGCAAGCCACAATTCAGGGTGATGTGGTGACAAAGACCATTAGTGGTACCTTCCACCACTCACTCAGCAGCATATTTGGTCACTGGGGTAGGAGAGGTTGGAACTAGTCTCCATCTTGGGCTGAGGGCTGTCACAGCCCAGCTTTACTTTCTCCAAGAAGCTGTCTCCAAACAGATCCACTCACAATAGAAGACAAACTGAAAATAAATAAATCTATCGAACCCTCCACTCCTCTGCTGTGGCTTCTGCAGGAGAACTTAACTTCAGAGACCAGAACAATGATTGCTTGAATGCTTTATAGCCATGCAAACAATAACAGCAGACATGCACTCACTTTTAAGTTGGTGGTCAACAAGATTTCTTAGACAACCAATGAATCTACCCACAAATGTTTCAGTGCTTCTAAATGCCCTGCAATAACAGCCCAGTGCTGGTAAACAATGAGCCATAAAGCCCAGCAGGGATTCACTTGGTGGGGGTTAACAGCAGGATGACTGAGCATTTTAGTCAGTTTTCCCTTTTTTTTTTTTTTGTTCTTTTAGTTTTGGTGTTATTTACAGGAAATAGATATTTTTTGGGCAAGCTGTTATTTCTGCTGATAGGTATCCTGTTTTAGTCTAAAATGGAGTATTTATTCACAGCTCAGTACAAAAAGATGTTGCCATTAGTTACTTGCATCAAACTGGATTTGTGTTTAACCACTCACCTCAACAAATACAGGCCCTGCTCATGTGATTTGGTGGCCCACCCTGAGACCTGGGAAACTCACAGCAGTCTCAGGGTGCTCAGGACCCTCAGAACCCAAGGGTGTCTGCGGGGCTGGGCACCATGTGAGATGGCTCCAGCTGGCAGCTCAGGATCCCTTTGGAGAAGCTGGGAAGGGAAGCAGAGTTATGTCCCTCCGAAATCAGAGCACTACAATGAAAGAAGGTCCCTGAAGGCCTTGTCTTGGCCACAGTGGTGCCTGTTGGATGCAGCCATTCCCTGAGTGAGGGGGCCAGGAGCTTGCATTGCCCCTCCTCCTCTGATGCACCGGCACCATGGAGCAACTCATCTGGGCTGGGAAAAGTCTGTCCTTGGCCCTAAGAGGAGTGGATGGGGAAGCAGGACACTGGCCACTCCAGCCACATCTGCCACTTGCCTCCCTCCTCTTCCTGGAGTAACTTCTGTAATGGTTTGAAACCTGCTGCCCCTGGTGGGTGGAGATCTGAAACCCTAAACCAGGTACAAGCCTGAATGAAAGGGGCGTACCCCTGTCCTATTCCCACTCCCCTTTTCCTGTCCTCAGGATTTCCTGCCAAGGTCTATAAAAGGGGCGAGAAAGGCACGGCTCTTCCTCTTCCTCTTGCTCCTCTTCTTCTTCCTCTTGCTCCTTTGACCTTGTACCTGGGCACACGCTGCTCTGCTGCTCCCTGTGCTACACGTGGCCGTGGCCATCTTGGAGACCTGGGCCTGATCTACAGACTCTTCCCTGCCTCCATCCACATCCAAGGATTGTGCATCCAGCTTCAATCCACCTCAATCCAGCGAGATCCAGCACCGGGGAGCCTCAGCACAGCATTTGGGTTTTGTATATTTGGAAGTTTAATCTTCCTTGCCTTGTTGTTCCTATAACCCCCCTTACCCTGTTAAACCCCTACCCTTCTTCCTTTCTGTACCCTGTTAAACCCCTTCCCTTCTTCCTTTCTGATCCCTGTTAAATAATATATTTCATTTTGTTAACTTTCAATTTGGTGCAAGGTTTTCATTCCCCCTGCCTTCCTTATTTACCTCTCTATCTGGGAAACTGAGGGATAAGGGAGGTGGGACACAATTCTGCCTTCTAACCGGGACAGAACAACTTCTCAGGATGGGAGACAGGATCCTGGTTCCTTTGGCACCTGCTGGCCCCACATGACTGTGGGGTGCAGAGGTGGCCTGGCAGGTGACGGCCCACACCCACTTCCTCACCACCTGCCCTCAGCTCCCTCGCCAAGGATGCCAGAGGCCATGCCTGTGCACGTGGAAGTCACACAGGGGAGGCACAGGCCTTCATACCAATGACCATGCCAAGCTGAGCCAGCACAGGCTCTCAGGTCCCCTTGGTCTTCAGAGCTCCAAGCTCATGCTCAGTATGAACACACCTCTTCCATCCCCAGACACTGCAGTTGCACAGCCACGCTGCAGAAGGTTACAGCTCCCCTGAACACCCCTAAGCTGCCTGTCACCTTGAGCCCTGCTTTCATGGCTGGGAATGGGCAGCAGGGTCAGTCCTGACCTTCTCTGTCTCAGTCAGCCATCCTGTCTCCATTCAGCAAAGGGACTTCTGGCACAGCACATGCAGGCATTTGTCTTTTCTTGCCATCAGGCAGTTCCTTACAGCAAAGCCCCCCCAGCGACAACAAGCATCTTCCCCCATCATGGGTAGGAAGAGCAAAGGAGAAAGAAGTCCTCAGCTTGGCTTTCTAATTAACAAAATGAGAGATTTGCCAGAGTCTGGAAAAAGCACCCATCTGAGAGGGCCCTACAGCTCCACCCTCTGGGAATTTGCATTTCTGACACTCTATCTGCCTACTTGAGAGAATACATTTCCTGGATCAGCTGCTAGCAGAGAGGCATGTGATCCAGTTCTGTAGAATTTACTCTAAATAAGGCTCCACCCAGATCTAGCTGCAGCCAAACAAAAGCAAAGGATCTTCTGCTATACACAGAAGGTCATAAGCTAGCTTGGAGCTGTGTTTTCAGCTCTGACATTGTTTTTCAGCTCTGCAGCTTGGGTTCATGCTTGGCTGCTGTTCTCTTTCCAAATTCTAGTCGTGAATTCCTTTTGTCTCCTGAACGCTGTGAACAAGGAAAAAGTTTGGATATGAGAAAAAGAGTGGATGCAGTTTAGAGCATCTTGCACCAAAGGGGCACTGAGAACAACTAGGAGCCTCAAACCCACCTGAACCTGAATCAGTAGCCAGAGTTTTTTAACGGTGCAGATGACCCAGCAAGAGCAATGGGTGGGCAGGGACCCAGGAGAGTTCCCAGCTGCAGTACAGACCCTGAGCAAATACTGGTGAATCTGAACCCTGGGGAGATCTCCAGAACTCAAACT
>NW_008581076.1:24467-34435 GCF_000691845.1 Merops nubicus | reverse complement strand
GAGTGACTCCTTCTCAGAGGATTGACAGTTTACTATGGAGCAGCTCTGTGGCCCAATCAATCAAGCTGTAAATACAGCCCCAGGCAACCAGACCACTCCAAACTGGTGCAGTTATTGAATTTTGGGGATGAATAATCATCCAAATAGCTTTCTCCAGGCAATGCAGGGATAGAAATGTCACCATGGGATAATTGAGGCCATATGCTTCTAAGATGCTTTCTGAGAGGGGTGTGCTTGACAAAGCTGGAGCGGAGTAAGTTTAAGGCTGGTTCCCAGGTCAGATCCTGGCACAGCAGCCCCTCCTCTTTTCAGCCCAGGGACTCTCCAACTCCAGTCATTGTTTTCACTACAGCCAGTGCCTGCTTTGTCTGAAAGGCTGTAAGTCCTTCAAGGCCAAGATAGAGCTTCTGCTTTGTTTGGAAAAAAAAATGAATGCTAGGAAAAAAAAAGATGCTGGAGAGCTGCCTCCAGCCTCCCCTATCTGTGCATGAAGGCAACTCCTCCACAGTGGCAGCAGCCTCTTCTTCCTCTTGGCAGGTGTTATCTGGGCTGGCTCCATAGATGCAGGACTTACCTTCTGTTAAGCATGCAAAGGAGAAGCAGTTTCCTGGCATAGCCCATGCCAGAAAACACTTTAACAGCTGATCTGATAACACAGAGGTGCTGGCTCTGTTCTCCATGCTTCATTCCCTGAAGAAGCAGGACAATTGTTGCTTTTTCTTTCCATGAGGAAGCTGCTGGACATAACCTGGCAACTAAAGGGATTCTTCCACTGTGCAATTAATTTCTGGGAATTTGTTGTTTGGGTTTTTTTTTTTTCACATCCTGAAAGACAGCATTTTCCACCTCCTGGGAGGCCCAACCCTCATCATCCAGCTCTCTGTGTGCCAGCAATGGAGCCACATGTGCCAGAGCCTCCCTGACGCTTTGGCCTGGTTACCCTGTCCTGAACAGCCTTGGTTGCAGCTCCCACATCTCTGGAGGGCACGCACCAAAGGCTGGGAAACTGGGAGAAGGCAAAGCAAGCCCTAATCAAGCAAGGGGGCTAGTTGTTACCAAGCTGCTATTTCTATTGCAAGAAGCCCTGGAGCAGCAAAACCGCTCGCTTCGTGTATGTTCATTAGCAGCACAGATAAGAGCAGCATTGATTGCAGGCTATAATTAGATCTCTGGGACCCTTCTGGACTGCCTTTGTCTGGCATTGTGTTACTTTGAAAGCTCTTCCAATTTCTTTTTTCTTTTTTTTTGGAAAATTTTCTTTTCTGAATGGTTAGGATGGTATTTCCCTATTCAGCAGATTTGGGACGGTTTCTGTTTTCTCCATTGTGGCTCGCAGAGCTCTCCCCAATTTGGTGCCACAAGCCCCACACTAGAGTTAGCAAAAGCTCCATTGTTTGACTGCTCCTGGTCCCTTGGGCCATGGAGTTGGCCAGACTGTAGCTCTCTTCTTAGCATTAGCACAGCTAACCTGCCAGGCAGCCCTCCCTGCTTCGGTTAGCTTGCCAAGGTGTAGTTTTATGAGTATCTTCCTCTGATGATGACTCTGATTTTCCTGGCATAACTCTCTTAGCATGGTCTGTGCAGCCAGCCTCAAGCACTCCCAGAAGAGCTGGATGCAAGTAAGCCAGCACTAAGCACATACTCCTAGCACAGTGGCCTACATGGAAATTACTCCTCCTCCCCTGGAGAACTGGAAAACAGCCTCAGCATCCACTCAACGAAAGCAGGGTAAGAAGAATCTATATAAAGAAGAGTATATATAAAGATATTTGGGGAAGCACATTTATACCTCTGGTTTTGAACCTAAGGCCAAACTGACTAAGATTAAATATTTTTGAGTGGCCTTCTCTTTGAGGATAGAAATTCACCCAGGACAAAACCTTTTGGTGATGAGCTGCTCTTCAGCTTCCTGCGCTCTCGTCGGAGGCTTGGTGCCTCCACGCTGACGTGTAACCTGAAGCAGATAAACCAAGGTCCTGCCTCTTCCCAGTCCCTTCAGGCAGCAATGCAAACACTGACCCACCCACTGCAAGTTAATCGTGCTATTTTCTGCAGTGTCAACACGAATTTTATCCTATTGTTTGTGCTTCAGAGCTATGTAAATCGTTGGAAGCAATTTTATCTTTATTCCATAGCCTCCCCTTCCCTTTTTCTTCCCTAATTTTAAATTGCTTTTCTGACAGTTTAAAGTTAAAGCAGTTTAAAATTAAAGCTCTGAGAAATTACTTTGTGCAACTGTGTTTGTGTATGTATTAAATTTATTCCCTCTGTGAGATCTAAGCCAGATCTGCTGAGGTTAGTGGCTCCCAGAGGAGTTTATCACTTGTTAGTTGTCAAAACCCAGGGAGAACCAGTCCAGCAAAGGGAGAAGGCATTTTATTCTGGGTGATTTTCTAATTACCTGTATCAGCTCTGCATGTGGCTGGAGGTGAGAAACTTGATTATGAGCAAAGGGGGGAAAAGAAATTCCAAGCTTGACTTTCAGAGCCCAGTACAGGTTCTGACCCAGCTCATTAGCAGCCAAAATTTTAAGACCAAGATCATCATCTGTAAGCATGGCAGGAAGATGTTCTCTAAACTGAGCAGCATGAACTATGTCTCCTCACTGACTTCCTTTCATATGTAAGTGATTTTTGATCCTCAAAAGCCTTTTGGTGGCTAACTTCCTATCTCCCTTGTAGGTCTTACAAGTTGTCTAGAGCAGCCTGTAATAAACCAGGCATAGGGACACCATCAAATAATTTCTAGCACAGAACTACTCGAGCAGTAGGACAAGAATGTTTCTAACCAGGAGTGGCTAAGGACAGAGCCTCTCTCTCCCAGGACAACCATGGGGTTTTGGCAAATTGGTCGGGTGGGAAGAAGAGATGGCCACAGCCATTTCTGTCTTAAGGCCCTGGACAAAGAAATGCCCAGTTTGCACTGGAGCCAAAGTCCATTAGTTTAGCCACAAAAAGCAGCACCTGACTTTCTCCTGTAACCTGATAGCACCACGCAATGTCTGCAGTGTGAATTATTAACAGAGTTACACCCAACACCTCCTCGCTGGGAGCCTGGAAAAAACACCTACTTTCAAGGCCAGGTTCAATTTCCTTCATCTGACCTAGATTCTATAATTCCCCCCCCCCATCTTAGCCTTATTTACATTTTTTTAATTGATGTGTATGATGTGACTTGCTGCCCATCCATGAAAAACTGCACAAGGGGGTGAATGTCACTGCTACCTGCATATTGGAAGGGAGCAAGCTGAAGGGGAGGCAAAGGGAGAGGAAGAGGGTGGTTCTGTTGTCTTTTGATATAGATTGTCCCTGAAAATGCACACGCCTAAAAAGAAATTGGATGTTTAAAGGACACTATGGCAAGGACAGGTTTGCAGGGTAACCACAAATCCTTTCCTGGCCAGACAAACTCAGGTCATCTCTGCCTCTCCCAAGCCAGTCTCTCATGCTCCCGTCTCCTCCTTGCCCTGCACTCCCCTTGCAATCTCCCTGATAGAAACCCCCATTTCAAGTGTCTCAATCTGCTCCTGGTCTTCTCTCCTCATCTCAGTTTCACTCTGGAAACCCACTGCTGGTAGAGGAGCCTGTCATATCATCCTCACTTCTATCAAGGGCAGCCCTGCCTCAGTTTTCTCCTGAGATGCCTGCAGCTAAGAGGCACCCGAGCATCCAGATGCTCCTGCTGCCTGTATGGGCTGAGCAGCAAGCCAGCCTGTGGTGTGAGAAACGTGACAGCCACACTGCTCAGGGGCCTGGCTTCTTGACCAATAATTGGCTGGAAGAAGGAGGAGAATAAAATTGTTTGCAAGAGTATCACAGAGAGACATCAAGAGAGGGCTATTAATAACCAGCGAGAGGGAAACCTGCAGGCCACGTGTCATAGGGCCTGATGGTGAGGCCATGGTGTGGTATGTGCAACTCAATCTGCCTGCATGGGGAGGCAAATGTAACCCTCACTCCTCTGGACATGCAGCTAACCAACCTTATATCCTGGTGCTTTGTGATGTTCCTGGCAAACACCTCAGGACCCACAGGAGTGTTTCTGCCTTCTAGGAACGACCTTCGTTGAGTCCTGTGCCCTTCCCCTGCCACTGCAGAGGATGCCACAATGGATGGGCATCATCCTTCTTAATCCTCACTCAGCTGAGCTGCCATACCTAGGCCCAGAATAAAAGTGCCTTTGACTCACTCTGGCCAATTGCTCCCCTGACCTCTCTGTTGACAGCTCACCTTGCAAGGTGCTGCAGGAGCAAACAGGAGCCTCGTGGGTGGGGAAAGCATGCAGCATATCTAGCAGACAGAAAGTCATGTTTCCCCCTGTGGCACATGGATCTTGGCCCTGGTGGACACAATGCATTAGGCTGGCAAACTGCCTGGCCATCCCCTGCAACTGCTTACTACTGTGGAAGTCCCTACAGCCTCAGGACTGCCAATCCAGTTGCCTTTTCCCCAGAATATACTGCCTTTATTTGTAGCACCTCAAGAATTTTCCTTGCCTTGTCTTCTGGCCACCTTCCTAATTTTTCCAGGGCAACTTGGGTTGTTATTTCATGCCATGTTCTAAATCCTGGAAAGCTCTTGGCAAGGAAGCAAGAAAGCACTTGCAATTGAGATGTGCAGACTCAAACTCCTCTTTGCACAACCCTCACTTTTGCAAAAAGACCACACCCCTCCTTACATCTGCTATCCAACACCTCATGGGCCTCTGGTGATGCTATACCAAACAGAAATCATCCTTCTGTGGTGTCCATGCATCTCACTTTCCCACCAGCACCATGCAGAGACAAAGGCTTGCTCCTTCCCAGCAGTATTTTCTCTTCTGGAGATCACAACTGGCTCCTGATTTAAGAAATCTGAAAGCAGGTCTCTTTATTTCACTGTGTCACTAGGAGGTGAAATGATATCACAGTATTTATTTGCCAAAATATCGTTCTGCCCAGGTTTCAGTATGACCAGGAACAGGAGGAAGTTGCTACTCTAGCTTCATCTACTTGAAGTGTTCAGCATGCACCTAAACAGCAGAGCATGGCACAGTTAAACGAGAGCAGGGAGTATCTGCTGGTGGCCAAGCTGTCTTCAAGCCTGAACACATCTGCTTAGAGAGCCTGCAGAGCCTCCTGGAAACTGCCATCACAGGGAACAGCTCCTCAGGCCATCCTCTTGCTTTTCATGGGGTAGCCTGCCCACATGGGAACCACCTTCCAGGACAGCTTCCAGTGCTACTTGCTTCTCATGACTGCCAGAGACCTCCCACCAAAGGGCAGAGGCCAGGAAGGAGCCCAGCCACACGTATGACACCAAGCCCTGGTGTTAAGAGCAAGAGCAGGAAGGGCCTCCAGAGTGACTCTATTCACACGTCCACCATGCTGAGACAAGGAGCTCTGCACAGGGCAGACACCTCAGGGTGCACCCAAATACCTCCCCCTTTATGGAGAGGAGATTGAAAGAGGCCAGTGATCTAGGAGTGACTGGCAGCAGGGCAGAGGGACAGGCAGGCAGCCTGGGAGAGGATGGAGAAAGCTGATAGGGAAAGGTGGAGAAACCCCAGACCATTCCCCCTCAATGGCTTTGCTCTCCCCTCCTGCCACCTGCAATACACAAGCACTGGGAAAGCAGATGTCTGGGAGAAGGGGAGGACCTGGGACAGGCAGGCAGCCTGGGAGAGGATGGAGAAAGCTGATAGGGAAAGGTGGAGAAACCCCAGACCATTCCCCCTCAATGGCTTTGCTCTCCCCTCCTGCCACCTGCAATACACAAGCACTGGGAAAGAGATGTCTGTTGGTGAGAGGGTGTATCTTCAGGCTGAAGAAGGAGGAGAAGGGAAGGACCTGGAGAAGGATCTCCAAGGCCAGAGAAGCAGGTGTGGATGCCCCAGCACCACCAAATGGGAATGATGGGAGACTGGGACCAGAGGCAATAACTGTGGGAGGCCTTTTCTGTTTGCAACACATGCCCTCACAGGTCTGAGGAAGGACAGCAGTGTTCCCCAGGCTCACCATAGCCATCCTACTCCACCATAGTGATCCACAGTTGGAGTGAGGAATGAGTGAGAGGTCACTTCTCTGCCTAAGACACAGCAGCAACCACAGATGAGGATACCTCAAGGTGAGGCAAGATGCACGTTTCTCATCTGCCCATCAATCAGCTCTACCCAAAGAGGTAAAGAAGGAGAAAAATGTGTCACACCCTGACCAGAAGCCACTCACAGTCACATCAGCTGTCATAAAACTACAAAATAACCTCGTGGTTATCGTGAGATAACAGGAACAGAGCCTATTGCAGCCGTGGGGTGCATGCAGCAGCCACCCCACTTTTCTCCTGCCTCCAGCAAAGTCAGCTCACTAATGCTATTTAAGGACTGAAACCACTGTCTTACGTGGAAGTGACCCACACCAGTTCACAGACCTTCCATGATGAGGGCTGATTCAAACAAGTCAGGCAGCTGTCAGTGCTGAGACCTGGGGACACATCTGGAAAGGCAGGGGAGGTGAGGAGGAAATGGCATCTCTCTTTGCTGAGTTTGTGAGGTTGAAACAGCAGCCTGTGAAGACACAAAAGGATATGCAGCACTGGGCCGTGGTGCCGAGGAGGCAGTGCTACTACAAGCCCCATGAAAAGAGGTGTGTCCAAATGACTGCCCTTTGAGCCAGCCAGGGGGGGTCTTAAGGGATTTGGGGATGAGCAGCAGTAGGCACATCAAGGGGTCAGGCAGAAAGCTCCAGTGAAGTTCCAGGCAGTCTTCTGCACAAATGGCTGAATGCAGACAGAAGGGAGGTCAAACAGGAGATGAAGAAAAAGGAAGCCTGGATATCTGCCTAAGACTACTGAGGAGCAGCTTGACCATGTCATGGTTACAGGGGCTGGGACCAGTTTATCCTTATGTGGGTAGAACCAAAACTGTATATTCTATACTCTCTATGTCAGTGCTCATGGGCTGTTAAGAAAATCATGGGTAGCAGCTGCCCAGGACAGACCTCACACCCCAGGCTATAACAGATAAGGAAAGAGGTTCAAGGTCAGGGGAGATGTTAACACCTTCCCACCCAGCAGGAGGAGTCCTCCCTGTTCATGGGCCCATCCATGCCTCGCCCCATGACTCACACAGAGCTCCCCCCAGGAGCTATTTCTGTTTAATGGACCATCAAGGACCCACTGCATGACTCAGAGACTGATATCAACCCATTGTGAGATGCTCCACCCAGGGGGAGGAGCCAAGTGCTCCCACCTGGATATAAACTGGGGTTCAGTGCAGCACAGTGGGTCTTACCCACTGCATTTCCAGAGGACAAGAGCTACCAGATCTTTTCTATGAGACCACTGTTTCATCTGGACTGCTACCACCACCCTAACTACAGAGTATCAGGTTGTATTCTGACTCTGTCCGTGGGTTTCCTTTGTATTATTGCTTTTATTTTATTTTTTTTTCTTATTAAATTGTATTTCTGACTTGGAGTCGCTCACTGGTTTGTTTTCAAACCATTACAGACCACAAAAGACCAGTCCTACAAAGCTCTAAGGCCCAGCACTGCTACTCCGGGGATGCTCTTGCAGCAAGAAGTGTGTGACAGGCTCCCAGCCCAGTCTGTGCTGATGGACCTGAATGACCACAGAGGAAAGCTGCAAAGCAAAGGCATTCACAAGAGATGAAGACCATGGTGGACATTTTGGTGATGATTACCAGGTTTTAAGCCTGTTGGCAAGATTTCCAGCTGTGGAATTTTCCCCATCAGTCATCTGATGGAGCCGGGCTGGAGCCAGAACCTCACCATCTTCCATATAGGGAATGAAGCCTTGTGTCACTCCCTGACCCCCTGCCCCTGCATTTCTAAATCCTGTTTAAAAATAGGATGTTTCTGAGTTCATCCTCCCCTAGTGAAAACCATAGGAACAGTTGCTATCCAAAACAATGTTGTCATGAGTTGTGTACACTGAAAGACTGTAAAACGAGTGCAAAAAGCCAGTGACCTCAGAAGAGGTAAAAATGGCTACAGAAATACCCCCTCTCCATTCAAACATGTTGCTTTCTCCACCAGTGCTTGACAAAGGAGACAAATGCTTTTTAAATATTCAGTCTCCAAAGTCATTAAATAAACTAGCATCGACCTAGCTGAAGTCTGACTTTGTTTTTTTTTTAAACAAGCTTACTACATTCCCCTCAAAAAACATCTTTGCTGTGCTAAAAAGCCAAAGCCAGCAATCCATCTTTAATTTGGTCCCTGTATGTTTGGTTTACAGGAACTTTAGGTGTGAGAGAGAGGTATGCAAACATGGGAACGGGGCCAGCATTTGCAAAATTCATGAGGAAAAAAAACCCAAAAAACACAGTCATTGCTTCTGCAGAATCACTGCCTTCCATGAACTTATATTTACATGACCAGAAGAGAAAAGCATGCAGCATGGTCACTTGTGCTTAGCTCTCCTTCCCTCCTCCCTCCAGCAGCACAGGGATATCAGGTCTGGGTAGTTTCTCAGCTCATAGTGCTGTGGGATAGGCACAGGCCAGTGGAATAAGCTGTAGTCTTTCTGTCAGTGAGATCTGCCTTGGTCAAAGTGCTCCTAGAAAGATCAGAACTCTGCAGGAAAGAGGGAACTGCTGCAGTAGGCTTTCAGTCTGCTGCAGCAGAAAACACCCATGCAACTTCTCCTCCACAGTAAAAATTGAGACTGAACATATTGTTAGTGAGAATCCTCCCCCAAGGACCTCACACTCCACGTATCTTGGTGCAGTTCCACTTGGGGTGAGAGATTCCCTGTCGTTGCTGGCTCCTGAGAGCAAGAGAAGCCAGGCTGGAAGCAGAGATCTGGGATGCTCATGTTGCTCCATGCCACTTGGCAACCAGACAGCCCATCACAGCAGTTTTCAGCCCATTCCCAGGAAGAGGACAGTGGAGGAAGTCCCAGTGCTGGGACTGTTGATGTGACCTAGTGCCAGAGCTTCACAGGGACTGTAGGTGAACACTGACTAGTGACACTACCTGCAAGCCCACCAGTGTGGGACACAGCTGGGCTGCTGTGGCCAGGCCTCTGTGCACCAAAAGGCACTAGGGCTGCAAAATGTGAGACCATGAGAGCGAGCTACATGTGATTGCTGGTGGTGTGTCCAAGCTGTAAGACCAACAGCTTGCCTCTGGCATAGAGCTGCTCTTCACTCTCAACTTTGAGCTGTTGCATAAGGTGACCCTGCTGTGTTCTTCCACATGGAGACCTTTCCTATGTGGCTCTGAGGACAAGCAGAGTACAGACCACCTTTGAATGAAATGCTTGGCTCCCAGCAGAACACACTGAGGAGAACCCAGAATGAGAGCAGCTCCCCAGCAACTGAAAGGCCTTCTTAAGAAGAAAAAGGCTCTCAAGCATGTTTAAAAACATTTAGAGCCCTACAGCCCTGTGTGGCAACACCAAGAAAAGAAATTCTGAAGACTTAGTACTGGACAAACACAGACAAGGGACTGGCCCTGAATTTCTCAACCACCCTGAAACTCCAGGCTTCCTTCTTGGATGTTATTTTTTGTTAAGCACAATTCTTAAACAGACAGTGTTTTCAGCAGTGCAAGTAGAAAGTATCACAGCTGGCTTAAGCAATGGACAACCACTATGAAATTACCTGCAATGGTGCAAAGCACCCAGTGATACCTATTTTCTAGAGGTTACTGCCCTCAGAGATATCAATGTCTTTCATCTCCCACTGCTAGTTGTGCTTGCCTCTCTGCAAAAGACTGGCTGAACTCACCTGGCTGACATTTTGTTCCAGTTAGAGCTTGAAAAAAGGACATTTGAAAATGTCATTACCTTTCTCAAGATGAGACCCCTGTCATGAAAGGGGCATTTTCAGATGTTTGACACTGTGAACAGGCACAATGTGGAATTTATCCTCAGCTGATCCTTATAAAGTAAACAAGCAAGAATACAATGTCTCTGCAAAACTGGTACAGCTCAGGGAACTGCAAATACCTGAAAACTGGAATCTCA
>NW_008581076.1:1823-24436 GCF_000691845.1 Merops nubicus | reverse complement strand
GGGAAAACATTACTTTGGTACTTATATTTTTCTTGCTAGAGATCAAAAGACTTTCTGTATATTAATAAAGCAAGAATTCTCTATTTCAGTAGTCCACAGACAAATCAAGAGCCTGCAGTATCAAACATTGGCAAGTTTAGAAAAGAACCTAGGGCTGGTGAACTAAAAAAAAAAAACCAAAAAGGCAGCACTAACAGCTTGAAAAAAACTCTGGTGCTTTTTTAGGAGCCTCAAGAAAAGCTGAAAGTTCAAATAGTCCCAAGCATCTCAAGTAATGTTTATGGTGACACAAAACCTTCTGCTTTTTCTGGAGAACCATAACTGGCT
The DNA here is from genome assembly GCF_000691845.1 of Merops nubicus. Classification (NCBI taxonomy): domain Eukaryota; kingdom Metazoa; phylum Chordata; class Aves; order Coraciiformes; family Meropidae; genus Merops; species Merops nubicus. The sequence goes on along the minus strand of NW_008581076.1, from coordinate 24,109 downwards.
AGGTCATCTTGGACACCTAAAAAAGGGACAGATACAGGCACTAAGCAAAACTGTTCCACGTCTTGCTTGGACCCTTTCCTCAGTCCTGCCTCCCTCTGAGTGCATTCAGCCCCTTCCTGCCTGTGATGACATTTCCCCAGGTGCTGGGAGCTCAGAGGTACGGAGCAGCACTATTTCCCCACACCCTGCCTCTCCCCTGCAGTCATGGCTCAGGCAAAAGGCAGGTCTCTGTCCATCACACGTACACTATATATAACAGAAACCACCCTGTCCAAGGACTGTTCCCACCTTACCAGGGAGGAGTATGTCTTTCTGCCAACTTACTACTTCTTGGGCCTGTTTACATGTGATCACTTCCTGACTCACCCCAGTTTGTCGACATCTTTCTTCTGGTGGTCCTCAAACTGGATGCTGTGCTTCTGCTACAAGCCTACAAACACCAAGCAGAGGGAAAGCCACCATCTCCCCTGCTCCCATCACGTGTGCCAGCTCAGCAGGAGACGTCACCCCTGAAGGGTAAAAGACATGTAGCTCTAGAACATCAAGGATGCTTTTGGCTCGTTCGAAAACTGGGCTGAAGCTGGAGGAGCACCACCTAGAATGGTGCTTAGAGATGTGCTTATTCTCAGAGAGAGACTGCTGTATGTCAAAGCTGACTACCCCTGCAGAAGCCAGGGCAGCAGGGTGTTCTTGTGTACACCACATCCCTGGGAACGTGGCCTGCAGGAAAGGCCTAGTCACTGGCAAAGATGCATCTGAGCGTTAAGATTATGCTAGAATTGCATTTGCATATTATCTATTCAGAAGTCCCTTTCTTTTCCATCTTGTGCAAATCTTGTTTTCTGAGTCCCTTAGCACTCACTGATGACTCCTTTTCATACTGAGCCTGCCAGTATTTGGTTTAAGATGAACTGGAATGAAACCTATAGCTTTGTGGTCAGAGGGTGTCCTGCAGTCATCAGAAAAGTCAAAGAGAGGGGAGATGTTACCTACAGAAACCATGAGAGGATTCAGAGTCCAAGAAGTGGGTGCCAGTTCAGCTCTCAGTGGAGCTTGAGTGAAAACCACCACCCATGGTAAGGTGGTGATGGAGAAGAAAGTGCCATAGGGCTGAACTCTGGGAAGGTGTCTCAGAGGGCAACCTGAAGCCAGCATCCCACCAACTCCAGCTCTGGTTTCAGTCTCCTCTAGTATATTGGCAACTTTACAAGTTTGGTATTGGCAAGCTGATGAAAGAATTTGTGCCATATTTGCCAGGTAAAAGGGACCAGTTTGTAATGATGCTGTCACACAAGGTCAAAGTCACCTATGAAATAGTGCAGGCTCCAGGCCAAACATGGAGACAAGCCCACAACAGCATTAGCTGCCAAACTCAGAAAACCTTTGACTGCAGCGTTATTACCTAAATTTAAGGGCAGCAGGACTGGTTGAATTATTAACTGCAAGCAAACTTTCTGGCAAAGCTTAGCCCTGCTACCTGTTAGCAGACTGTGGGCAACCTGCTCTTCTGTTTACAGATGTTTGTTATGCCGAAGCGTACGAACTGTTCATGCAAAACACATTTCAGCCCTGGGGCTGTCTGCCAGTCCTTGACGTCTGCAGCTCCAGAGTTGTGCCGTGTCTCAGATGACAGAGAGGCAGCCCTGCTCCCTGCAGCACCTGAGAGTCCTGCCCCTGGGCAGAAGGGGGATACAGCCCAGGGAGAAGGAGGATTCTGACTCGGTTGTGTAGGTAGGTTTCATCGTCCTTTTTCACAGGTGTTTATGCATGTATTTGCTTGTATCCATTTTCCACTTTGTTTTCCTCTGAGAGATTATCCTCTTTCTCCTGGGGTTTTTTTTGCCTGTCTGGGTGACCAGACTGGAGACGGTGCCCAGAGTCCATTGTTAGATGCACTTGGACTGATGTCTCTCTGTTTGCAGCCAGCGCTGTCCCTTTCTGCCCTCAGCAGTCTCCCAGCCACTTCCAACTGTCCTGACTAAATAATCACAACAAAGCACTCTTAGACTAGTGGAAGGGGCTAGAGCTGTGCTATCAGCGTTGCAGGCACGTCCCTTTGAAGCCTTGCACTATCCTTTCCAGCTCTGTTACCAGGGTCAGTCTTTAGCACAGAAAAACTGCTTTCTGGGAAGAGGAAGGATGGGGTTGAAGGCAGCCCAGAAAGATCACCCGCTCCAAACTCAGAAAGGGAAAATAAAATTTAAAAAATGTGCCTATTTTTGCCCCTCTTTTTTTTTTTCTCCTTTCCTTTTATTGGCCATTCTTCTTTTTGCAAGAGAGGGCCAGTTTTCTTGCCAGCACCTTTCACCTACCCTCAGCTATGTCTCGGTGTCTCGCAAGGCTGGGTTCCCTGCCTAGCCACTCTAGTTTGCCAACCTTGTTCTCATGCAGTTGCACAGAAAGCCAACTCTGTCCTGCTCATGCAAGAAGTGCCTTTTCATGTTCTACCAGCAGAAAGGAGACGACAGGATCAGGCTCTGTGGTTTGTGCAGAAAACCACAGAGAGAGTTTGGCAGGCAACAGTTGCTCTGAGAGGGAGTGACACCTGAAAGCACTAAGACAAGGAATCCCAAACATAGCATTTTGTTCTAAGAAGCTGAAAAGCTGAAATCCCTTCAGCCCAGCTTAAATATGTGCACCCAACCACTACTAAAATGAAGTACCTCTCCTCCTTCCTTCAGCAAGTGCTTCAGAGACTTCCCAACTTTGAATCAGTTCAAGACTTCCTACAGGCCAAAGGCTAAGCACCCCAAACTGCAATCGAGGACCTTAGCAAGTAATCAGTTTCCACAAAGATCAGCTCCCCCACGACTCCTGTGCCCACAGGCAGTAGACCAGGAGATGATCCCAACCTTAACAATCCTACAGCAGCTGTCACTATTCGTTTTCATGGAAGTGCAGAAACAAAACAACTAAATCCAGACCTAGCTGTCTTCGTCCCACAGTTTTTGGGAAGGCTAGTGAGTAAGCCAAACAGAAACTCATCCTCATTTCCCAAAGCCTTTGGAGTTTGGGGGAGGATATCTTGCATTCCCTCTCCTGGCTGCCTGAAATCCCCATCTATCTAGCAAAGGATCTGTGGAAGCTCGTATGCTGCACAGCAGTAGCCCAGCTTCTACCTTCCAGCTAAGTCATATTAAGAGGCAGTAAAGACCAATAAGTAAAGATGGGACAATTCATCCTCTGGAGCTACCTGTCTCTTCCTTTTAAGCTGACTAGGCCACAGGCTTGCTCCAGGGGCACCATTCCAGGGCCCACACACAGGTATGAGCAATAGCGCTACTGGAGATCTCTCAGGTCTCCAGCCTGGCCTCCAGCTGCTGCTTCAGAAGCCAGGAGGACTGCTGCAGGTATCTGCAAGCTTTGTGCAGACAGCTCAGATACCAGAGGGCACCAGACAGCCCTGTTTAGGTAACTAAATCTTTCCCCTAGCAGGCACTACACATCTAAATTCTTAAAGAGCTTAAGATAGAGTGAATTACACACTGTTGGTGCCAAGTTCTTCTGAGGCAGGAAGAAATAAAGTCAAACTGGAAAAGGAACTAGAGTGAAAAATGCACATCTATGGCACATCCAGCAAGTGGGAACTATTTCTAATCAACAGGCATCCTTCTGTCTCCTTAAGAAACCAACCTCCTAGCTGATCTCCATTTGCCCACTAAACTGCACATTTCATCATGCTTCCTTGAGAAGTTCTGTAGACTATGTCTGGAAAGACTCACAGGCTCCTTTTCCATTTCAGGGCCCATCATATGACATTGTAGCCTTCAGAGTGGATCACCAAACCTGTTTTGTAGTGGGATATGGCAGTCCCCTGCCATCCTTTGGTTTTGCCCTCATATTGGTAAATGCTGGAGGGATGGCTACAAGCACAGCCAGATCGTCCTCTTCATTGTGTGGGATACCAACAGTCCAGTAAATCATCAGTGCCTTAGCTAAGTGGTCCACAGACACCTTGCAACCCAAGGATTTGACTGCATATATGCTCCCCAAATCACTTTTCACACTCATGTGAAGCCAAAATAAATCAAACAACGTGGAGCATCCTGGTGAGATATTCTAGTGCTGCTGCTAAAACCACCGGCAGCTGCTAGTTCCCAGGAAGCTTCCAAGAGTAAGACAGCCTGCTATAGGAAAGCAGGGAGCAGAAAACACTGACACAGCTTGCTTTTAAAGCAGCAAAATCAAGCCATAAGTGAAACAGAAGAGACAGCTGGAGAAGGTGACTTGAAAAAGTGATTTTCCCTCAAAGACACTGGACCAAGAATGGTTCATTGGACCATGAACACTTTTCATTCCAGAATGGTGTATGTCCCAATGGTTCTTTCTTCTTGCAGCAACAACTGTAGCAAAGCTCAAGGTGAGACTACAGAAATAAAAGTGATTTTGTTTTAAAAAAAAAACCCAAACTGGTTACACTCATGCATACTCACATACATATAATCACAAGTACTGTGACATTTTCCCCATGTGGTCAGTTCAGAACACAAGCACCAAGTGTCCATGCTCTTGCCAGGATTACTTGCAACAAGATGGAAGAAAAAAAGCTGCCAGCTGAACTCCCAGGTTGGTGAGCATCCAACATTTTGGATGAGCATTATATATTTGGAGGCTCCCATACCTCTAGGAGTCCAACCTGTGGTGAGGATCATCTTGTCCTCTGTCTGTGAATCATTAGGATACACTTACTGCCTTTTGTCTCCTTATCTCAACAACTAATTGCTCCAATCCCATTCTTTTATCATCCAACCCGTTTATTTTTATGCTTTGAGATTTCAGGTTTGTCTTGTCTTGGTTTAGGCCACCCCTTCTTCATCCCATCAAGGTATTCTAAGGAGCTGTAGGTGTGCTGTAATTTTGATGACATGCTAACACATGTGCCATCAGCACCTGTCATTCTCATATATCTTTATATATACTTTCAGGGCTAGACATTCCTGTTTCTTCTCCATCCATATCAATGGGTCTATTACAAATCTCAAGGACTCCTAGGAGCATGAAAGAGATGAAGAGCAATTGCTGAGATTCCTTTGCAGTCATCACAAACATGGATTTGTCCACAGGGTTTTGTGCTGTCAGTCCAAGTCACTGCATGCACTCAGAGCTCTTGGAAGTCTCAGGGCTGGGGCCAGGGCGGGCAGAGCGCAACATCCCGTTGGTCAAGAAAGTATTTGCAGAAGCTATATCCTGCACGTCCAGAGATGAGATGCAGAGCCAGCTGCTTTGGAAACAAGGAGCTTGAGTAGAATTCCCTCAGGCAAGGGCCTGTCTCCAAGAAGAGATCAGCCAAAATCACAGCAGCATTTGCACAGCCTCTTCCTCTAGTGGCAGACCTACACCGAGATCTCATCTATTGAAAAGAAACAGTAGGGGATTTGCAGGAGACAGTAGCTGAGGAGACACAGGGCAGCTGATTTCTGTTTCTAGCACAAGCTTTACTCACTGCTTAAACCTGAACAGCACTTTAATTTGATGCCTGAATTTCATCCTCTCTAGAATGGGGCTAGCAGCTTTGCAGTAAACCACAGTCGGTGTACAAAACTTACCACGCTCGTCCCTCTCCTTAAGCAAGCACAGGGCTCAGCCCAACTGCACATACTTTGGGGGTTAGATCCTTGACATCAAGGGGCTGCTGAGCTATGATAAGATGCCATGGTCAGGACCACAGCACAGGGAGACAAAAAGTAAGAGGGAGAAAGGGAAAAAGAGAAGGGAAGACTTAGCGCAAACCATAGCACGGCTGGAGCAGAATAGAGTGGAAAGCTTGAACTGGGAAGCAAAAGGGAGAGAGAAAGCAGTCAGTTGTACTTCCAGGCATGTTGCAGACACTTAGTCCTGCCACAAACCCCACAAGTGAACAGAGCAGTGGTTGTCTGCCAGATTGAAAGGTAGTTGGTGAAAAAACAGAGGTCATTTAGAGTACATTAAGACAGTTCAGTCCATTCTACATGTGCCCCAGAACTCTAAGATTGCAGGGGGAGAAAAAATCTCTTTCAAGACATTTATATTCTAAAAGATGACTGTATGTACAAAGAGTTCTAGACCATTGGAGCGTGAGGAATTGGCTGAGCTGCAGGATGTGCTGGAGGAGATTTTGTGCAATTTTTTTTTCCCTGTAATTTTACGCAGACAGCAGAAAAGGAGGAACAGATGAAAAGCTCCCCACAGCAGTGGCCAGGGGGCTGCAGCCCCCAGCTCAGATGTTAAGCTGTGAAGCCCTTTCGTATACAGTATGAGTACAGTTGGACAAGTTTACTATACACCCAGTGGCACACAGCCAAGCTCTATGTTCTTCACCTCTCAGACACAAAAGCCACTGTTTCCACCACAGAGTATTTTGCTCACCACCACAGCTACCAGAGGGAACCTGAATTAGGTCTGTGGTCTGTTGGCTCAGGAAAGTTCAACAGCCTTGAGCATGACTACCTTCTACATGTAGAACAGAAGACAGAAATTCATCCAGTTGACACATATACTGCAACCTCTACAGAAATGCTTCACACACACACAGGATCAGCCAAGCCCAGAGGAGTTCATTCAGCCTCTGCCAAATCATGCCAGGAAATAAACAAAAATTCCCATATCTATGTCAAGCTACCCACCAGGTGGGCAGGTCTCTTGGCTGGAGGACAGGAAGAAGGCATTTACTATTCTCTGCCTGAAAGGGAGCTAAGTTATGGGCAGTTACAGTGATTCTGTTTTCATAGTGAAAAGAACATTGTCAGAGGACCATTAATTTTGAAGCCTTGATCCAATACTTAGAAGAACATCACCATCTCTCAGCTTAAACTCTGGAAGAAAACTTCCTGCCAAGGAAGTTTTCAAGGTTGAGGCATGGTGTTTATAATACAATTGACTTCCTCTATGGTGCTGCCACCACCTCAGCCTGATTAATATCTTCTCTGTCCTAAGAGCTGCTCCCCAAAAACAGCCAGCAAGGCTGATCAAGGTACTCCAGAGCTCTGTGGTGTCGCACTCTGAAGTGTTAAACAGCTACAAAATGCTGAATGCTACACAACTATCAGAAGAACATCTTGCAATGAACAAAAACTGTTCTGTTTGTCACAGGCTGCTGTACTCAACAGCACAAAACCACTTTCTCAGCACCGTGCTTCTTCTAAAGCACTTCCAATTTCCCAGTCCTCTTGAAACCATATGCTTATTTCTTCATCTTCCCAGTGTCTCAAATATAAACTTTTAATCTTTTTAAACTTCTAAAAATCTTTTATTTTCTTCTTTCAAGGCCAACACGAGCTTTCCATGCTTGAAGGCTAATAATCTGTCTGGCATTTGAACAGGCTTACTCAGTGCATCTAAAGCACCACTCTACCTCCTCCACACTTCCCAAAACAGCTCTAGTGTAGAAACAGATAGATACCCATCACACAAACAAATACCCATCACACATCTAACTTCACTGGCACTTCAGTTTCAAAAGGACCCTTGCCACAATTTTGAATTTTGAATGGTGGCAGCAGCCCCAGAGGAGATGTGCCTGGGATAGCATGCATGAATGAAAGCACCATTAAACCATAAGAATTTGCCACAAGCTTTTTGCCACGATTTGTGAAGGAAACTGAGATTCTCCACTTACTTATACTGCCCTCCCTACTGTTAGTATCTGAGAAGTGGCTGTGGCATTCAGGAACCACAACACCACACTGCATAAGCTCCTAACAAGGCAGCAGTCTCTGATCTGATAAGGTTTCTGTAAGACCTGTTCATAACAGTTAGGCTAGCAGCACAGACAAGATTACAGCATAGAGTACATCTGCTTCCAGACATGGCTTTTTAGAGAATCAGTACAAGCAGGGTCAGGGAAGGACTATTTCATGTAAGCAAAACAAGGAGCAAGCTAGTAAATTCCAGAGAAGCCAGCCCCAAACCCAGCAAATTTGAAGTGCTTGAGGAGGGTCTGGAGAAGAGACACTCCCATGTGGGTCTGTGGATTAGCAGGGAAATAAGACACCAGCATAGCTGAAGGAAACTGCTCCCAAAGATTTGCAGCAGACCAACAGATGGGCTTTGCAGGCATCACAGCAGCTCCCTCTGATGCTGGACAAGGACACTTCCTATCTTTTTCCAGCCATGCCCCACCCAGGCCTCTCAGCTCAAATGAATGCCCCTTATCTACAGTGCTGCCTTTTTACTGAAGACTGCCAAGTGTGATGGTGACCTGCTCTATGGATATTACTCTCAGCAGGACACAGCATACCTTTCCAAACTAACACATGGCAAGACATTGTGCTGGTAGGAAAGAACAGCTCTCTATCAAGTAATGAGAGACAAAAGTCCTCTGAAGAGTACAGCTGGTCTGAAGACTCCATCTGTGGCCAAAAACGCATGGAAAGTTCCCAGTTAGCCAAGAGATCCCAGCAGCAGATTAAGACTACCAGATAACCCACATTTTGCTTTTACCCTTGACTGGTTTTTACAGATCAGAGCAATGTTGTTTGGAAAGAAGGTGGGGAGGTCTCTTGACCAGTCTCCCATTTGGAGCAGAGCCATCATTAACAGAGGGGTCAGAGGGCTGGCTCCATCTTCCCTCTCTTTATGAAGGACAACAATATAGGACCATGCTGTCCCCCGGATTGTGCTTAAATACAGCCAAGCTTAGTGCCAAAGCAGCCACTTACCCTCTTTGTACATGGCCTTGGGCATCCCAAAAAGCCTATCCTCAAAAGTTCATTAACTGTATTAAACTACATGGATAGATATAAGCACACCACGCTTGGCCTACCCTGCCTAGATCAGCTAGTAGCATGTCACTTCTCCCTTCTTTTTAGGTCTCTATCATCTTAGTCCATATCTGCATGACTAGAAATTAATCACAAACATCCAAGGGGCACTTTGATGTCTCATACTGCCACACTGCTACACCTGCCTCTATAAAAAAAGTACATATAAAGTGCTTTCATGCTGCTCAGAGCATAAGTATTCAACTACTTATCAATTCAAACAATGAACTATTATGAAATAAAGAAAGGAACGCAGCAAGGAGACCTCCAAATCATACTGATTGCAGTCATAAGTAAACATATGAGATGCCCAAGCCTGGTGTTTTGCTGAGCATGTACCTGTCTGGGAAGGTGTGTCCTGCTCCACGGTCACAGCCTGCAGCCCAGGACCTGCACACCACCCCAAAGCCCAGCCCAAGCATGATGAAGCAATTCCTGCTTATTGGGACATCTCTGGCTCACAGAGGTCCATTTGGCTACGTGTGCTCTTTAATAACCATCATCACTGAAACAGGGAATATAAAAAAAGAAGGTCTGAATCACCTACAAGTACTTGACCAATGCAAGATCAGTACTTGCATTCACTTCCAACAGCAGAAAAACCACAATGAGCAATAACTTAGCCAGGAAAGTAAGGAAAAAAAAACCCTACTACGTCCCTGCAAGCAGTGTCACAAGACTTACAATTAACCAGTGCAGTCATGGCCATGCAGAGTTAAGATCTCAGCAGCAGGGCATAGTACTACCCATGGGACACCCCTGAGTGGCCACAGAGGAGACAGCTGCATGAGCCATGCAAATCACATCCCTGATCAGAACACACCCAGAGGTCACCTCTGCCACAGAGAGGTGTCCAAGGCTCTTGTAAGTCATGCAAAGAAACCCTTCCTCCATGTGAGGCCACTTCGTGCAAAGCAGTCACACTCCTTTAATTTAAGGACCACATCCCTGAAGCTACTTCAGACTTTTCTCCCACAAGACAAAGTCCTCCAGTTTAGAGAGGGCAAAAGCCAGTGTTGGAGGCTGTGAATGTGCAAAGACCAAACTCAGAAGGAACCCAAGAGAACCGACTTCTCATCCTCCACAGTCTTGTCTGCATTGATACTTGTAGATCAGCACCCTGTTCTCCTTTGGATGAGCAGGAAGGCTCAGCAAGGCCACAGCTTGATACCAGGTAGAGCAGAAGCCTGGACTGATCACCACCTGGCTACTTCATGCATTGCCATTAGGGGAAGCCACTGTTATCCAATGTGGCTGCCAAATATGAAGTCCTTGAGAGGGAGCTAGAACAGTCTTGGCTAGGCTAGAGTGATGTTCTGTACATTTAACCCATCTCAAAAGCCTCCACTCACTAACTGGGTCTCCTGACACCTATCCTCCACAAGTAAGATTATTTCTTTCTAAAGGACATGTGTTTTGTTGTTTTGTTTTGTTTTCCCAGGCTGAAAAGGGTATACAAAGATCTTACCTAGCACATTCTTCCCAGGGGAGGCAAAAGTGCACTAATGCAAGAAAAAGGGAAAGTGAGGACTTAAACAGCCCTGGGAACTGTAGGAAGAAATAAATGAGTTGTCCTTCAGCAAAGCTGTGGTGAAAGAACACTGCTCCCACAAGGTCACTGAAGAGCAGTGAAGGTCTGCAGTGAAGTGCTGAGAGCTTTCCAAGGGCACGAGAACTTCAACTCAAGGTGAACAGAGTTTTTTTTTTACTTCTTTCCACTTTTGGGAACAGCCCCTGCCTCATGCAATGTTGATTCTCAACAAAACATGGAAACAGCAACCACCTTGTTAAACCAAATTATTCAATTACCTTATTATAAGACGAGCACAGACAAGAGCAGTTTCTATGGACAACTGACCTGGTGAGACATGCCCCTGTAGCCATACCTCACCAGGAGGTTGATGGGACACTGTTGTGACCTCCTCTTCCCCATGCAGCTAGCAACATTTGCTCAGGCATTTGCTCATCAAGACAGAGGTCATTGCTCTTTAACCTGCCTGAGAAACCTTTCTTCCTCTCCAACACAACCCTGACAGTCTCTGTGAATCCCTCTCACATTCACATAAGTGAAATACTAAGAAATCTACTTGAAAATGCTCACGTTGAAATTTATCTGCAAACTCCTTTATTTAAAGTACTATGTTTTACAAAGGCCCTCTGCAGGAGCAGTGGAATCACTCAAGCACAGCTCCTAAAACATGAAATAAAAAAACCACCAACAAAACAAAGCCTCTTACTGTGTCAGCAGGATAATGACTGCAGGGGCTTCCTCTGTGTAAAAAGATCGTTTCTTATATAGCTGTCCATTTTTCTAGCACAAGATGACTCCTCTAATAAAGCAAAATGCTCATTATGGCAGAGATGCACTCAGCAAGCTTCTCTCAGTGAGCAAACAGCAACCTGAAAAAAAATTGTTGGCTGAACACAAGTGTCACTACTAAAATGACTGTACCACTTTTTTTAATTTTTTTACCTCAGATGCCTCCTTCCCCCTTAGTGTGAAAGCATCCAGGAAAACTTAGCCCTTCACTGAGTGCTGGGAACTAGTCACATTCATGAGATTTAAGCCACCTAGCCATGACAATGTTGATAGTCCATCAGAGAAGAATAACCTTGAGCCATGCTGGGACCAAAACACTCAAGACTGCTTAAGTCATCTCATGCTTTAGAGTGAATTCAGTACCTGGCATGTTAATAAATACCAACTTGTTTTAATAAGTTTGTTTATATTTCAAGTAAACATTCACAATGACAAAATTAACTTCATTTAAAAATCACAGAATCAAACATTCTGTGAAAATCTTTACACCTTACAGTCTGACATTGATCCAGTGTAGAGAAAATAGTATTTGGAATGGTTCTACCAATTCAGCAACTCACTGATAAAAAAAAAGACTCAAAACAGTGAACAGAAATCAATTATTAAACTCTCATCTCAAAATATCTTCTTGAAGTTATTTAACAAAAATAAACAACTCTGTACTTAAATGATGTAAAATTACAACAGCTCTTCACTTACAAAACCTGTAGTATAATCTGTAACAAAGTTTTTCATTGGACTGTGAGCCTGGGTACAGGCCTGTAAATAAAAGACTAGTGACAAAGTCTATGATACTTCCCAGCAGCCCAAGGGGAGATCTGCTGAGCTAGACATAATTTTATCAGAGAAAACTGCACCAAAGTAACTCAGAGACAAAAAAATGTAAATCACTGTGGCTTGTCAGAAAATAGGCTACTAGGGTTGCCCTAGTAATAAGCAAATATGTAATTAACAATTTGTACAAAATACAGCCTGACAAATAGATGGTATTTTCAGAGCAAACATTATCAGAGATTTGGATTTTACACTTCTGAAAATACATCAAGCGTTGCTACAGAAAGAAAAGAAACTGTAAAGTTCCACAAAACTCTGCAAGTAGAACAAGTATTTATTTTCAGAAAAAAACCCCATTGTTCTAAAGCAGCTGTGGCTGTCCAAATCTGTGACTCTGTAAGAAAACGGCTTCCTTCCCACATCTGGAGCAACTGAGACTTGACCAATACCTCTCATTCTTACCTGAACTTAAAAGTTTTTCACGTTTTCATTGATCCAGTTTAACAGTCAGAGAGCAAAGGGAGTTGGGAGGAGTTTGATTAGCCAAGCAGCAAATGTTCTCAACAAAGCTTTATTACGAATTGTTATTTTGTTTCCTGAATGCAAGTTGTAAAAAGAACAAATAAGTTATAATACAGGGATACCAAACCCACTTTTTTTTTTTTTTAATGACTAAAAGCAACCAAAATACATCATTCTGCTTTTCAGAACAAGCCATTCTAATGCAAAGCTGAGCACATTAATGTGGTATTTCACAACAGCCCATGGTGGCAAAGCTAATTAACGCTTTGGCCTATTCTGAGTATCATCTTATCTGGGGCCTAAAAAGAAAGCAGAAGTTGTTAATAATTAGACATGGCTTTGCTAATAAAATAATATTAATCTTTCAATGTTAGATTTTGAGATAAAGGCAGAGCTTCATGGTAGCAGAGGTATGAGAAGGTACCAAAATAGCTGAGCACATCTTTAACCATAAACAAGAAGCTTCTTGATTTGTTTTATGTAATAAACACATAGCACAACATTTTGACCACCTGGCATGTTTTGAACTTATTTTCCCTTCACTTATTTTTAAGGCCAAATGGCTGACAGTGTCTAAAAGCCACAACAGGTGAAGTGCAGCTATGAGTATAGCAGGAATAGGAGAGACAATCCTCAAAGTGAAAAATGGAAGAACCTTCTAAGTACAGGTCAAAATGTTACTATCATACTGCATTAATGGATTTTTTTTATTCAATACATAGCTCTTCTAGCTGATGTGGAAGCAGATGAACATATGCCTTTAAGAAACAAATCTCTTCTGCTTTAGAATTGATGGGCATGCTCCTATTTCTCCTCAACTTTGTAAAAAAAAAGAGCAACACCACCAAACAAAATCAAAAAAAAACCAGCAGGAATGCTTAGAAGAGTGCCTTATCAAGAAAGGCCAGCCTGGCCACCTGCTACTTCAGTTCTTCCAGCAATGTCTTATTTGTGTGCAATGAATAATCAGATGTTAGATATCATCAGAGTACAGCACAGCAAATAACTACGACCCACAGGCTGGGGTGGGGCAGCAACGTGCAGGCCTCATCAACCTCTGCCTGTGTTTAAATTGCATGTTCTTAAAGGCTTAACACTTTCCTTGGGTTCTGCATGTCAGCCTTATAGCTAGAAAAGCTGCAAACAGCAACAAAGCAAATCATCAGTATATATAAAAAAAAAAAATATGTTGTAACACAGGCTTCAAAGAGCAAAGAGCTTCCACACTCCCCTTTATTTCAACAGAGAGGATCAGTTAAGGTGCTTTCAGATTCTGCACTGCAGACAGGTTGGCAGAGGTGGCCATTTAAGAAGCTCTTAACAGTCCTTAGTGGGGATCTGAGAGCAGTTCCTAAAGCAGAACCCCAGAACTCTTAGTTTCTGTAGCGGGGCATCTGTGGAGCAGGGGCTCCCTCTAAGGGGGCTAAGGAGGAGACTGTCATAAGCTGTCCAGCATGCATTCTCTCATTCACCCGCAGTTCACAGCCATCCTGCAGCATCCTTATAGCTATCCTGGCAATGTTTTTGGAGTCATCAAGTCCACTGTGAGGTCTCCCATCGTAATTCATGCCCAACTTTTCAAGCATGATCGTCAGCTTGGTCTGGTTCCTAGGAACCTGGTGGAGAAAGCAAACCACATGCAAGAATTAGATTAAAAAGACTCAATACAGAACCTAGCACAGCACATAGAAATATATGCAGATTTTAAGTCTACTTAAGTCACATACTACTTTCATTTGCCTTCTGTCAGATCACTAACAATTTAACTTCAAAGCACTTTGGTGAGACAGACACTCTCATTTCTACAGAGGAGACAGTCAACAGAAGCTTGTCTAGACTCAGGATAATATTGAGAGGCTTGCACCATTACCAGCACCAGCTCAAGATGTGCCAGTGCTGGCATCATTGGAAGCCAAGGCCTATTGAGGCTTAACAATCCTTAAAAAAAAGGAATTAAAACCAAAAGTGTCATTTCAGAGGGAATCGCGTTTTGTTCTTCCTTTTAAATGCTGAGTGATTAAAGAAGACCAGGCTCCTGATTCTGACTGACATCAAGCTTCTCAACACCTCCAAACACCACAGGAACAGAGCAGTGACACCTTCAGCAGCCCATGTTTACATGGATGACCAATAGCTTGAACAGACAAGGAAACTTAACTGACTTACCTGTGCAAAGTGCTACAACAGCAGAGGCCCCAAATCCTCCCTTGATGAACTACTAAATATACATTTGTTTTTTTTAGAAAGGTTAAAGAAAAACAAAAGGGTAACTTGAAAAGAAAACTTTACTTTGCTGTCTTGGTGGTGGTGGTGGTTGGGGTGGGGGAACATGGGACACAACAAATTCCAGGATATTGCACCATACTGCTGGATTTAATAGCTAGGCAGAATGCTGACAACATGGTTGCCAAAACTTGACAGTCTGCAGCTCCAAAAATAACACCCACAAACTGGGCAGGGGAGACATACTGCAGGTTGTGGGATACTCCACAGGAAAGTTACAATACATTCCTTGTCAGTAATTTTATCTGCTACTATTGCTTAACAGCAGATACAACAGCAGCAGAGAACAGCTGAGCAGAAGCACTCAACAACTATAAATGCTGCATGTGCATTTATTAAAAAAAATAATCACAAACAATAAAAATCCCTGATTCCTTCCAAGTTATAATCTTCATTGCCTTTGATGAAAAAGCACTTGCTGCTCAGCAGAGGAAAAAGAAGGTATGTCTAGGTTAAAGCTAATCAGACTAACAGGATAGTGTTCTGTGCTCTTGCCTGTTTCTAACAGAAACGGCCACATAGAGAAGGCACAAAAATAAAGGGAGAAATGGAGTAACCCTGTAATGTTTGCTGAGCACAAAAGAAAGCTCTGTCTTACTAAATGTTAACCTTTTTTTTTTCCCCCCCAGAGGTTACATTCAGTATGAAAAAGCCCTTCAAGAGAATATCACCAGCTAGGCTGAAATCACATTCAAACAGATGGCTTAGTGTAGACTAAGAACTACTCAGAACCTCTCTGAGGGAAAGGAAGCAGCAACAGGGTCCAGCACTGAACTTGGTATTACTTCTCCTTTGGCACTTTTATTCCACTGTAGATACGTCCTAATCTTTCTGTCTCCCTTTCACTGTCAAAAGTGAAGATGTCTGAGGGTAGTGGTGCAAATTAGTTTTGTAGTGTATGACATGAAAACAGGGGGGAAAAAAATAATAATAAATTGAGAAATCAATAGTCTTTTCAGCTGAACTACTTCAAGACACATTTAATCTGAGAGCACAAGTATGACATTTTTAGACAACCCGTCATGGAGCATCTCCTGATTCTTAAAAACAAGGTAACATCAAAATGCAGTAGATGGTATAATCTTCAATTAGTCAAGTGAGATCTGGTCATGGAGCACATTTGAAAATCAGGCCTCGGGCAACTAGTTTAAGCACTATAATTTTGTACTACACGAGTAAAGATGACAAGCACAACAGGACATTCTAGACTTTTAAACTGAATTTCCCCGCAAGAGAAATAACAACTCGTACAAACCTTATAGAAGTTGCCATAGGACTTGCGAATATTGATCCATTTTTTGGCAAAAGAAGGGTATTTGATACGGCTGATACGGCACTGGGTGTTCAAAAATTTACTCATGTCCCAAGATCTTAGGAAGTCAAGATAGAATAGAGAAAAACATCAGTAACATGTAATTCAGGTGCTCCGTGTTCTACATACTGCACAAAAACCCGTCTTTTCTTTGGCGGTCAGAAGGAAACCAGTTTAGGAAAAGCTCTTTTGTTATAGTCGCCATAAATCATTTTTTCATATGAATTTGTTTCTTAGGGGGAAAACAAATAATGACATGGAGCAAGACTTTCACTAGGATGGTTTCAGGTCCACAATAGTTATGAAATAGCATGCCAGCTTCTCCACCTACACCAAAAATGGCCAATGAGCCACACAGCGCTTGGGGAAGCAAACGTTCCCGATGACTTGGTTATGCATCTCTCTACTGAACTCAGGCTATTAAAACAAGACTGCACCTAGATTTAGGAGACCCATACCTTCATGGAAAGAAGATGGAACTATAACTCTAGGCACTTCTAGCAGCCCTCCTGAAAGGAACCATCCCAACAAGTTTGTAAGCTTCAAGCTAAAACGACGCTTTTTTTCCCCCCGTCTTGCAGCTGTCTACACAACCTCACCAGCATGAGAAGGTTTCACTGCACCTATTCTCCTTGAGGAGCTTCACCAAGAGGATTCCCCTGGAGAGGAATTCCAGACACATTCTAGGTCTGGTAACATAACCTGTCTTGTACCAGTTTTGCTTTAGCATTTTCTTTTTTTAATTCATTCATTCTTGCTTTCAAAGATAGAAACCTAATTGTAATTAGTCGAATAGCAGAATAAATAAAGCTGAAATTACATTGGTTTAACTCCTTATTTTTAAGGTGTACACAGACCATTTAGATCTTCTATGGATCTAAACTGTACACCTCAAGTCTCATAAAACAGCTTTTAATTGGCTTCACTGTTCACACTGGACACAGCCACATTTCAATGACAGGTTCTTCACCAGAAGAGACTCGTGATTTATAGTCATTGCTGAAATCTTCAAGAATTTTGAGAAAAAACAACGAGGCCAAGTGCTGGGTCCTGCATTTGTGCCACAACACCACCATGCAACACCACAGGCTTGGGGAGGAGTGACTGGAAAGCTGCTCAGCAGAAAGGGACCTGGGGGTTCTGGTCGACAGCCAGCAGTGTGCCCAGGTGGCCAAGAATGCCAACAGCATCCTGGCTTGGATCAAAAATAGCATGGCCAGCAGGAGTAGGGCAGTGACCACCCCCCTGTACTCAACAGGGGTGAGGCCACACCTTGAATACCGTGTTCAGTTTTGGGCCACTCATTACATCAAGGTGCTGGAGTGGGTCCAAAGAAGGGCAATAAGAATGGTGAGGGGTCTAGATAAGAAGTCTTAGGAGGACTGGCTGATAGCCTGGAGAAAAGGCTCAGGCAGGGGAGACTTTATCATTCTCTACAAATGCCTGAAAAGAGGTTGTACTGAGGTGGGATCGGTCTGTTCTCCTATGTAGCAAGTGGTAGGACAAGAAGAAGAGGCCTCAAGTTGCACCAGGGCAGGTTTAGGTTGGATATTAGGAAAAATTTCTTCACAGAAAGGGTTGTCAAGCCCTGGAACAGGTTGTCCAGGGAATTTAGGTTGGATATTAGGAAAAATTTCTTCACAGAAAGGGTTGTCAAGCCCTGGAACAGGTTGCCCAGGGAAGTGGCAGAGTCACCATCCCTGGAGGTATTTAAAAGCCTTGTAGATGTGGTGCTTAGTGACAGGGCTTAGTGGAAGACTTGGCAGTGCTGGGTTAACAGTTGGACTCAATGATCTTAAAGGTCTTTTCCAAACTAAACAACTCCAGGATTCTATGAAATTACACAATGGTATTTTTAGGTATTATGTGCTAGATGAAAATTAGATGTAAATTGAGAATTACAACAACCTAAAAAGCTAATCAGTCTACTCAACATCAATTAGTTGTGTACAAAAATCTAGGAAAGAAACAGTGCCATCTAATGGATTTAAGCTGAATTTCAAATTGTTTAGTGCAGCTCTTCCTCGTTTTCCCAAAAGCTAAAATTATAATAAAATGCCAAAATGGCAGTCTCATGATCCACCTTTAGCAACACTCTCCCCAAGGATTAAACAGAGTTCTGCAGTTTTAGACTGATGAGAAGGTGATGTAAGGACATACCCATCTGTCAACATGGCATAGCTATACTTTGTCCCCAGTTCTCGCTGTCTCATCCACTCTACCACATTCTGCAGGACCTGAGGAAATGTATCAGCTTTATCAACAATGTCCTAAGAGAAAAGAAGAGAGTGAACTTTTTTTCAGAGGCAAAAAAAAACCCAAAACAGTCTGAAGTACAAGAATTATATTGGTACGTAGGTACTCACTCTAGATTTTTCTAAACTGAAAAAAAAGCACCACTAAAACAGCCAAACTCCAAATGGCATCTATAAAGGTAACACAGTTAGCCCCCTGTGGTACTTAAGATTAAAACTGTGGAGCTTGTTTCCCCAACCTCCTGCTCCTTTATCACAAACCATTGCCATCCTAAGACTCTAAATCCTTTAGAATAAAAAACCTGGAAGAGGAATTGATGCAGTTTTTCTTCTGCTAATGATGAAGCTTCTACAAACAACCAGGTTACAAAGTGAATGCTTTTCCCTGCAGCCCCTTACAAACACTTTTAACAAGCAATTCAGTGAAATCAGTTCTGTGGTAACAAGAGCAAGAAAAAAACAAGGATTAGGAGAATAAGCCTTACAGAAAAATCACAATGAAAGATTACCAGTCTGCAAACAGCTACACATCATCTCTTTTTTTCATGTTTTTTTCCTGAAGAAACAAAAATGCAGATTACCTGGGTGATTCCTGTCAGACTGATGCAGAAGTTTGAAAGCTTGGGATTAATCTCTGGCTTCACATATTGCTGAAAGGTATCCTCCTGTCATGAGAGAATCAAACACTCAGCAGCAGCACACCATTTAGCAACTTCTTTGGCTTGCCCATAGCTGAAAGGCAACAGCAGCTACTTGCCCTGCTGGAGCCAAGGAGAACTGTGCACAACCCCAGCCAATGAGTGTCCTGACTGGCCATCATGGAATTCCCAACAGGATGGATGGCTGGCTTTCCAACTGGAACAGGTCCCTCCTCCTCTCAACCAGTGGGCACTAAAGAGATATGGAGCAAGAGGGGAGAAGGACAGACTACAATAAAGAGGAAGATTTGGGAAAAGGAGAGCATGAGTCAGGAAAAGAGAAGTGAGAGGCATGAGCAAAGTTTGATGAGTTTTAGGTGGTATCTCTAAAGGCTCATTTGTAATTCAAGGAAGGCAACAGGACACAAATCTCAAGGGCTGCATGCAAGTCATACACCAGCCAGTCTGGTAAATGCCAGCCAGTCAGAGGTAAACACAATCCTCTCACTCTGGGAAACTGAACAGTACAAGAATGAAGATGACATGGAAGTTTCATGGAAAAAAAGAAAGCCCCAAATCACTGCTGCTACACAAAACCTTTTAGACAGGGGAAAATACCACACTGCTTCCTACAATTCTAAAGGTAATAGAACAACCTCACTCATCTGCACAACCCTCTACCTAGTCACACATGCAGCTACACTCTAATGTAGCATCACAGTGACTACTGGAAATCATCCTCCTCTTAGAAGTTCTTGATAAATTAGTGCAGGCTCCTTGATTAGTGGCTTTCTCTGTTTCACAAAGTTAGACAGCAAGTAGTAAGTATTTCCTCAAAGAAAGCTGTATTGGAACACTGCAGGCTGCCAAATGCCTACTAAGTATGTTTAAAACCAGGTTAGACAGCTGTCAATCCATCAGGTACACTGTGGAAACAGAGCTCACTCAACCCCACTTTCTAGACCTCTGCAGTCTCTTCTACATTGCCTCACACAGGACCACAGAATTTGCTCATTCCTATTCGTGATGAATCCCTTGAGTCCTAGAAATAGCTTTGTGGCTCTTAAAGCAGGGTAAGAAGTGGGGTGGGGGAGAACTTTTAGTCTTTTATATCAGTAGAGGTAGTTGTCAGAAGGACCGTGATCTATTCTAGATGCTTTAAGAATAAAAAGTTTTGCCTGTATATAAGAGGCACAGAGGATAGGTCTTTATGAAAAAAAAAAGCAAGCTATTTTTAATGAAGTTCAATGTCTACCTAAAATCTAATCCAGACTTTCTGAAGCAAAGAAGTCACATGGAAGAACAGCATACTGACACAGTAATTAGCTCACTTACTATTTCCAGGGTATGTGTGTTTAGTAAGACAACAGGAAACTCAATTATTTCATGTACAAATTCTGGTGGGTTTCCTTCTTCACACGTTGCTTCAAAGTCAACAACACAGATGTAGTCATAGTAGCTGCTGCCGTTAATGGTTTCCTTCTGCATCAGCTTCTGCTTCTTATAATAGTTTTTCAGTCTCTTTTTCAGCACGTCTTTCACTCCTCTGAAAAGACAAGAAATAATTAAATGAGAATGTGATCTTTGTTACACCATCACAGAACTGAAGCCATAGTTAACATTTGAATGTTCATCATTTACTAACCCAATTTTGAAC
The DNA here is from genome assembly GCF_000691845.1 of Merops nubicus. Taxonomy (NCBI): domain Eukaryota; kingdom Metazoa; phylum Chordata; class Aves; order Coraciiformes; family Meropidae; genus Merops; species Merops nubicus. The sequence continues at coordinate 3,610 of NW_008581076.1, read as the reverse complement.
GCTGGTGCTTTATGAAGTCTGAATTCAAATTTATCATACAGTCAACATGCCATTATCTGGAATAAAGCAGAGGCTGTGACACCCCTGGTAACTAACACATCTGGATAATATCAGTATTTGGGGACAGACTGGGAAGTACAGGCACCTCCAGTTCAGCAAGACTCAGTAACCAAAGCCTCAGCAGAGCCCAAGCCTTTGTAGGTTGCTCCTGGATGACCTCTGGCCCTGGAAGCTCTGCTGCTTCACCCACATTTCCCTGTGCCCTCTGCCTGAAGCGACTCCTGCTCGAGCTATTCCTGCATCAGTGGCACAGATAATGCAGAATACAGATAAAACGCCCACATTTTTAATTTGTCTCAATTTAAATTTAAAATTGAGCTCGACTAACCCAATTAAAAGTACTTGAGATTTCAGTTGTCAGGAAAACTTCCTGGACAAGATCCTGCTTTTCAGGAGGTTTGTTGCTAACACAAATTCAGTGGCAAGCGATTAAAATTACTTGCTGCATCTTTTTTAATAATAACAACTTTATAATGTGCAAGTGAAGGTGCCAGAACTGCTGCATACCAAACCAGAGCTGAATAAACAAGGCTCATTTACTCTTCGAAGGAAGTTATTTTTCAAATTACACATTGCAAATGAAATCACTGAAGCCATAATAGCTACTTAGAGCAAGTGGTGTTATCAGAAAAGCAGCCCACTGATCCACAAGGAAAAACTGGAATTGGACAACTAAGCCTGTGTTTGAGCACATCAGCTTCTTCTGCAAACACAGATAACTCTTTTACACTATGGTTTATTAATCTAGTTTAATTCAATGACCAGTTCATTCAAAGCTGAAAGTGTCTGGGAGCTGATAAAAGCAAAACTTAGCTTTTTCTTCATCAAACCTATAAAAGAAGTTGAAACTACAACCTGTGGTGTGTGTGGCAACTGTTGAATCCACTACATTAGAGGCAATGCACTATTTTTTTAAATGTAAGATGTATTCTGACCAATTTAGTTGAATACATTGACAAGAGAAGTCCAGCTTAGCTAAAAGTCTAAAGGTTTTTCCATTAACAATGGAATAAAAAACACAAATAGAAAATTAATAATCTAGGAGGAAACCTCAAACACATAATTTACTACTTGAATTCTGTCTTTTACTTTTAAATCTGAATAACTGCTGAACAGCTGTACCAATGTAACCTGTTTTACAAAAATGTTAGTAGGTCATGACAAAAATTTTTCCTCCTGAGGAACTAAATCCATTTAACCAAAGGAGAAATTAAAGGGGGAAAAAAAAAAAAAAACAAACCAAAAAAAACCACCACAACAAAACTATGTAGCCAGAACACCTGCAGAAAGATGGGTGAATGTGGCACATTGTGCTTCCCACCCACACCATTTTTTTTTCTCTTATTCTGTTCAAGTGAATCTCTCTTCCTTCCTTCCTTTTTCTCTTTTCCCTTTTTCTACCAATGACCAGGCCCAACAAAAATGATGCAGCCAGCAGGAAGATGAACCAATACACAGACTGTATTGTAAGCAAAAAGGACATTCCATGAATGATCGCTGGGGGTACAAACAGATCAATCAGCTGGTACATAAATGACACCAACCCCAACGATCCCACAAAAGGTGTGACTCTGCCCACAACAGGTGGTATAAACAGTGAGCTGAGGTTACCCATAGTTGGGATGGGAAACAGCCAAACCAGTAAGTTAAAGACATAAGAGAAAGGTGCCCACATGGCGACTCTCACTCGATCCACCCGCATTCGCAAACGTCTAAACAGACCTGGC
>NW_008581076.1:0-1782 GCF_000691845.1 Merops nubicus | reverse complement strand
GGAGTGCACTCCACAGACAGACACTCCTGACTCCCTGCCAGTGGTCCCAGCTTTTATCCCCAAGCAGACCCCTGACCTTTGTCAGCTCAGTGCGGGACCCCTGGGGCTCATTTCCCTTCTGGCTCTCCCTGCAGGGCCGGCCGCACCCTGGGGGGAAGCTCTAAGGCAAACTCACCCCTCTGTATGAAGGGCTGTGGGAATCACCCATATGACAACCTTAATTCAGGGCTCAGGGTTCAAACCCCAGCATTTCATCCCTCTGAACACCCTCTCTCCTACAATCATCTTGTTCTCTAGAAAGCCAGACTTCTTTGAGACTCCATCTCACCTTTCATACACCCTCTTCCTTCAGAGCAGTAGCTTCTCACTTTGCTAACTCCCCATCCCCACTACTTCCTCATCACTCCTGTCAACAGAAACAACACACATTGTCCTTCCCAGTTGACGTTCTTCTCAACATCTCAAATTTATTTGGCCACAGCAATATCAAAGGGTCTTGCAGGTCATTTCCAATAGAGCAGGAACCACTCTTTATATTCTTATTCCTTTCCTCCTCCTCAGGGAGCACAAATCCAGTTTGTAACAGTCACCTATTTGTGCTACTCTGTCTCATCTATTCGGATTAGCAAGCTCTTGACCTAAAGGTACCAGTTTAAATTCTGAGCTCCATCACCACAGAAGTTCTAGCCAGTGTCAGATCTGTACTGGGTACAGTAAACAAAAATCTGCATGTTCTGAAGTGAGTTTGTGTATGCTGAAGGTATGCAACACCACCTGAGAACCCCTGAAGTTTTTCTTTCCCCCTTGACCAAAAGCATGCTGAGAAGCACCCTACAGTTACATAATATTTTGTTTCTTTGTGTTACCAGTTGAGACAAGGCACATTTCTGATAACACATTAGGGAATGCCACATGCACTAATCCTACAACAAAAGCTGCATCAAGTTTGCACATAAAACAACTGGTGTTTGGTGGCACAACTGGTTTTCGCTTGTGGTGACTTCTTAATATTTAAAATAATCATCCCCTATGGCTCTACTGCTCTCAAAGATAAATCAAAAGGTTTCCAAATCAGTCTAACCTGGTTTCAAGCTTGAACTCTGCAAGTGTACTTCTGAGTTCTTCTCTGGTCATTCTGTTGATATAACCATTGGTTATAGCAATTTCTTTGTAAACTGGATCACTGAAGTCACTTGAACTGGTAGCTGAGTTTCTCCCATTGTTTTCTTGACCATCGATCCTACAACGCTGTCTACCCTAGAAGAGACATAAAAAATTTTAAGAGGGTCACAACAAGAAGCTAAAGCATTAAAATGTACACACTACTTTGGCACTGAAATGCAGTGAAGCCTCACACTGTTTCGCTTGTGATCAGACTGAGTGAACTAGCTTATAGCCAGATAAGAAAAAAAACAATATTGAAGTCAGCTCTGAAACACCATTCTCCTTCCCTTTCATAAAAATCAAGGGACAGAATAAGTGTACGCTAACATACGTGTCTGATGTCATGCCAAAGAGCAGCTCTGAAAGACAAAACCTGAACGTTTTCCCACTTTTAACAGAAAAGGTTAGTTCTCTGGTATGAGCTGGCAGAGCCCGGATCAGCATCAAGATTCCCCCAGATACCTTCATTTGGCAGGATCTACATGGACGGAGACAAAGGGACAAACGTCCAGCGTGTGCAGAATAAACAAAGCAGTAAATTAAGAGGGAAAACCAACGGCGGTTTCCCTTTGCACGGTTATTTACAGCCTCGGCGGGGCGCGCACACGGCGGGGCGGG
>NW_008581075.1:6834-19254 GCF_000691845.1 Merops nubicus | reverse complement strand
TTTCAAACCTGCTGCCTTTGTAAGGCTACTGAGCTGAGTTTCTTGATAATCTTGAAAGTAATAAAAAAGCCTCAATGATGGACCAAAAATTTGTAGTTTAACATGTTAATTACATGGTGCTTTCTATCTATGGAACATATCATTAACTGATTATCAAGCAATGCATGGCAGCCTTTGTAACCAAAGTTAACTCACTGCTTTTACTCCCATTAATCTGATAATAAGCATACAGATGGATAGTCCCATTTGTACAGTTGAGTGAACATTTTCTATTTGATTTCAAATGAAACGAGTGGGCCCCTAATTTAATAAATGCTACCATGTATGGACACACAAAAGGAAGCATCAGATTCTTCCCCCAATCAGTTCATGTGAGATTTTTCTCCAAGGGCTACATGAGAAGCATCTAAAGGAGCTTCACACTGCCACAAACTTCCTGGTGCCACAGTCACCAGGCAGCACTCTGTCACTGCAACAGCTGCTAGACAGGGACTAAGAGAGGAACCAGGAGGAATTCCCACATCCCTGCCTCCCTCTGAATAAAATCAAAAATAAATCAAGAGAAAAATATTGTAGAAGAGTCTTATCCTTTTGGTCCCTGGCAGATTTGCAGTGCCACATCTCTGTGGTGGTGAAGGAGAGAGTTGCTCTTCCTGGGAAGAGGCACAGTGCTGTTGGAATCACAAACACTGGGATCACATCCAGACCTGCCACCAGTTTATCTGCCAAGCTGTACCACAGAGGTAAAAAATTATACACTCATCTTTTACCAATATGCAAAAGAAATCAAGCCTGTTTCTTACTGCTCTGCACCCAGCATATAAAAGGCAACAAACTCCAGCCCAAACAGAAGCATTCATGAAGTGCTGTAACCAAGCTGCACCCCCAGGCCAGCACTGGGTCTTACAGGGACAGATCATCACTCTGAGCTGGCTCTGGGTCATGTAGGAAAACAAGGCCACACCATCCTTCTTCTTGAGCATTTCAGGCAACAAAATCTATGACTTGGATCTACATACCATTTCTTTTGCTGTGCCCACAGCATAGCTTCCAAACCTAGACTTAATTAAACTTCACAGAGAAGCTTCCAGGAGACAGGAGCATCCCTTCAGCAGGCTGGGTGAGAGCTGTGTGTGAAGAACTGCAATTCAGGGCCAAAGATGAGTTGCACACACTGGAACTGCTGCATTAAGACAACTACAACCAAACCTTTCTACTCAACTTTTCTTGTAACCAACAGAGAAACTGGCACTGTAGATTTTTATCTCCCATTAGCTGGTCTTCCAATGGAATTGCTTTTTCAACAGCAATCATCAAAGGACTCGTAGGAATGACTTTCATAAATTGTTAAGATTAATTTAGTAAAAAGTGGACAGAAAACATTTTGCTTTCTTCTTTTTCAATAGGAAAGCTCAGATCTAGCAGCAGAGTTCAGCTCACACAGACTTTGCCCTGATGTCATGGCAGCAATTGTCTTTAAAAATTCAATATCTTGTAATGAAAGATTCCTGCCTTCCAACATGCAGGGGAAGAATCCTGCTTTACAGAGGAGCAGAGGGTGCTGAAAAAAACCTCACATTTCTACATTATCATCTGCTAGGACTGTTAGAGTAGCTGCAGTTGTACTTTTCAATCCCAGGAGCAGACATGCAGTAGGCACCTTCAAGTGTTCAAGGCACCAAGAGCCATGGGAGCGGAGAGATGCTGCAGAAGTGAAAATCCTGAGTGCCCAGCATGATCAGGACCAGCACCACCACAACAGCAGCTCCACCACAGCTGGCAGATATTGGAATAAATCTCCTCCTTCTCATCTGAGAGCAGAATGAGGGGGGGCAGGATATCAGCCAGGCACCTGCAACTGCAGAGCTGTTAACAAAACCCTTCCATTACTATCACCCACAAAATAAAAAGTGATATCTAAGTGGCCATTACCTACATCATTTCCTGCCATTTCGAGTTCTGCTTGAACTCTTGAATTCTGCTTTCCCTCACCTCTATTTTCTGGAAGCAGGGATGCTGCTAAAAATCAGTTTAAATTCACCATAATCCAACTTCAGGAAACTGGATTACAACATCTTCCCTTCTTCAGGGTCCTTCACTTTGCCATTTTATTGGTTTTAGAGTCCTTCACTTTGCAACCTATTCATTCCTTAGTGTAACTCCAAACCTATCTAACCTCATCCAGTTTCTTTTTCTCAAAAAAAAACCCCTCAAACTCCAAATTCTCTTCTGAGCAACTTGATCAGCTGTGCTCACTAGGGTACAACTCAAACCTTCAGCCTCAAACCAAGCCTGCTCCCCTTACAGCTCCAACACTACCTCCACATCTGAGCAACATCCCCCTGGAGATGGCCAGCAGCTTCTGAACCCACCTTCAGGAGTGAGGAGAAAGGAGATCCTGCTCAGTTGGTCCTTCTCCTTCCTTCCTGCTTCCAGCAATTGTGCATTTGCTGCTCCATCTGCAGCCTCTGCACTCCAGCCCCCCAGGCTCTCCTCCTTTCCTGAAGATGCTTCATCCCTTGTAGGGGTTTTACAGGGTTTATGAGTTCTCAAGAGCTCTGTACTTGGTTCAGTGTTTACCATGCAGCAGAGAGGGAGCCTGAGATGCCTCCCCTGGTACAAAAAGCTCTACAGGCAGCTCCTGCTGTCTTCTGTGAGGGCAGGAGCCCAGCCCTGGGGTGGTCAATGAAGGCAACACCACAGGGAAAGAAAGGCCACAGTGATTTTTTTACTATCCTCAAACCTGGACTCAGTCTCCACCTCAAATCTCAACCTTATTGCAAGCAGACAGCAGCAGAATAGAACTTCTTGAAAGACAAGTTGCAAGATTCCCTTCAGATCAGCACATTATGTGCAAAAAAAGGGATTTCTGCCTGCTTCCCCTGGAATAAATCAATCAATCAAAAGTCCTGGCTCATATTTTCTTGACAGCACTTCAAAAAGCTGCCCTGCTTCTGAAAGCCTGTGAAGGTACAAGGGTGTAAAGTCATCTACCTGCACAAACAAAAGCAGGATCAGACCCTCCATGCCTTCATCAGCTGGGTCAGTATCTCCAACATGACAACAGGGCTTTCCTAACACTAAAGAAGAGTAGTTTTAGAGGCACATCATTGCCCAAGAGAAAGATGATGGCTCATTTCTAATCGACCTGCACAAACAAACGCGGGATCAGCCCCTCCATGCCTTCATCAGCTGGGTCAGTATCTCCAACATGACAACAGGGCTTTCCTGACACTAAAGAAGAAGAGTAGTTTTAGAGCCACATCATTGCCCAAGAGAAAGATGATGGCTCATTTCTAAAGGAGTTTATTTAATAGGCCATTTAACCTCCTGCTAATCACCTCTCAGCCTTGAGAACAACCTAGGCAAAAGAATTCTGGTTATTCTGCTCCTCCAAACTCTTCAGTCTCAGACATATTTTCAGTTTCCCTTCATTATGTAGGGTTGAAGGTGTTGCTGCCTTACATTTTGTCATGCATGCTCCTGCCTCAAGCTTCTCATGGCTCAGGCAGAAGAAACACCATCACTGGGGAAGGGTGTTCACTAGAGCACAAAACATGAGACAGCCACTTACCAGGTGACTATTCTGGGCTCTGTACTAGAGGATTCCCTGTCTTGACTGTCAGTGATACCCCAAGAGCTCAGTTTAAAAATAGAATTACTATTATGACCCTTTTAAAAGAGGTGGCAAGTGGTTTGATAAGCTTTTTTTAAATCCAGTTATCACTATTACATTTATTACTCTTTGAATTTTTAACTACTTACTGTTCATTTTTCTTATTTGGGGTTCACAGTTTAAATTTCTTGACCTATACCCAGTAAGTTTATAATGACAAAAACGTGTTAATCCCTGGCTGTAGCTGTAAAATTGGTTAAATACATCAGGAATGTTTTTACAGGAGAAAATTATCCAGCTCTGCAGAAAATTCTACAAGCAAATATATTTAGACAAGTGCTACATCAGAAGCAGCACCATATGTTCTCATACTTCAGCATGAAAGACAAAATGCCTGTAAAATGAAAGGCAATCAATTTTTTCTTCCAAAAGCTACTGCCCTGAGAACTTAAAAATATGCACTTCTTTCAAGCACCACATAATCAGGCCAATCGAATTAGGGAGGGGATAACTGAAAGACTAACACATGGCTAAATCATGCTCAGGACACACTACCTGGTGTTTGCTCTAGTTTCTAAAATTAGAAGAGCCACAGTACCAGTGTCTCTTTAATCTCTGCAGAGGTTTGAGCCATCGTATCACGCTCAGCCCACGTTTCAGCATCCCAAGTGCCAGGAAAACCTCACTGCTTAGCCCGGCGGGATGCTGCTGTAATTGCAGTAACTCTCTGCTCATAACAAGGGCTGTTAGTGGAGCCCTGTCATCACACATCACCCACTGGAAGTGTTTAGGCTGTCATCTGGGGATGTCAGAGCCTGGTTCCCCACTGGGTGTACCTCCCTGTGGAGCTTTAAGAACCTGGGCTGCAGGCTGATGGGTGTCATTCGGACCCACGTTTAGAAATGCCTCTGCTAGACTTGCTCTGCACAGGAACCTCCTTTTGGCAGGCAGCAAGAACCTTCACCCTGCCTCCTCTCACACAGTCACCACTTCACAGGGCTTGAAGAAAACATTTTGGAGTGCAGCATTTGATGGAGAGCAGCAGCAACCACCTACCTGCTAGGAACGAGTCTGCTGGTGCTCAGCCAAAAACCTCTCAGCACACACCAGTTCACCCAGTGCCAAACCTGCCCAGTCCTGCAGATCAGGCTGAGACTCTTCACTGAGATTTACATCTGCTAAGCACCACTTCCCCTCTTCTCTGACTGACTGACACTCATGGCCAAATCACCATCTTACCCAAAACAGTGTCCTTTTTTTTTTTTAGCATATGGAAGTTTTCATTTTCAATTTCTGCTGGTGCTCAGCCAAAAACCTCTCAGCACACACCAGTTCACCCAGTGCCAAACCTGCCAAGTCCTGCAGATCAGGCTAAGACTCTTCACTGAGATTTACATCTGCTAAGCACCACTTCCCCTCTTCTCTGACTGACTAACACTCATGGCCAAATGACCATCTTACCCAAAACAGTGTCCTCCATTTTTTTTTAGCATATGGAAGTTTTCAATTTTTCTGATTAAAGATAAATATTCCTTTGGATTCCCCCAGTTACCAACCTGAAACCCTCTGCTGACAGCTGACCATGCCTCCCATTCTTATCAGCACCTTGATTTCCCAGATGAAGACACCTACAGCTACACAACTCTTCTGCAACATTAAAAACAAGCCATAAAAACCAAGACAAAAAAAATACTACAGCCTCCTCTGGCAACACTGTCACAGCAGGTTGAGTTTGGACTCACTGTAAATCACTTTATGTGCAAAGACCCTTTTAAGCACCCCTGTAAATGCAAAAGGTATGTTAGCATCTTCTCATAAGCCTGCTGCACACACACACAAAGTAATTAAAAATAGCTCTGTTCCCCACTGGCCTGATTAGCATAATTCAGGAAACTCAGGAAGGAAGGAAATACTGCCTTATGAGCTGGTTTTTGAAAGGAAACACATTGAACATGTTTGTATCAAGCTAATTGTTCATAAAGGTGTTTTCTAGGCACGTGAGTTACCTCAGCTCCAGTTTTTACCCCACACTCACAGACTAGTCTAAGAAAAAAACCTGTTAGAAAAGCAGTATGATGTAATGGAATCAGCAGTAGCTAAAACTCAGGAAACCTGGATTCAAGGTTTAGTTGCTGGCTGATTAATCCTGTTAATTTATTGTATTTATTCCTGGACCTCCATAGATTTGCAGCTGCCTTGAGCCCTGAACTAGAAACACACTTGGGTTGCTAAAGGGATGTGCTCCCACACAGGAGAGAACTGTGCCTGCAATCCATAGTCAAAGATCTACGTCTGATTTACACCATTAAAACAGAGAAATCTGTTTGTTGAACTGGATTTCTTTACACATGGAACACAGGTCTCTGGACGTGGCTAAAATTGAGAATGTTCTCAGCTTTATCCTCTCCAGATCCCTGATCAGACTTTCAGAGCAGTGAAGAAACTCCAGGTCTCACCAAGAACCTTTCCCACTGTGTTCCACCAGATAGGATGGGACAAATTTAGTCCCATTTGGTAAAATCTGTACCAAAAGTCATGCTGGCTAGATGAAGAAACCAACAGGCTCCTCTATTCATCAAACTAGCCCAAGTATTCACCCTCTTGAGGCACCTGAACACCACGCTGATGGGCAAAACCACAGCCCAGGGAGGCTCAGTGGTTTTGAATGAAGATGCTCCTGGTTCTCTGGGAAACAGCATTTCCTAACAAACAGGACACAAACATCATCTGGATTTTTCTCACTTTGAGCAGGGAAAATCAACTGATCACTTTCATCTTCCACTGCAGATCCTCTGCCATGAATTTCAGGAGCCTCTTCCTTCTTACGCATCATGATGAATTTCTGAGCAGCAATGCAAGAACAAATCCATTACTATCTAACAAAATTTAGGGTTATTAAAAGCACTTAATTAAAAAAGTTCCATTTGAAAGCAAGCATCACCTGACAGTGTCTTTGCAGTCAACATTGTTTCTCCTGAACAGGAACAATGAATAACCTCACATTAGGTTCAAGTGACATGTAGGATCAACGTCTAACACCAATCTGCTGAAAAATACATCTGCTAAGTGCACCTCTACCAAGCACAAGGCAGACAGAGACAAGGTTTGCTACATTTAAAGTATAGATCTTTCCCCTATTGATAGATTTAACACACATTTTGCTCTCAAGGCAAATAGAAATCAGTTCTCTTGCCAGCATTCTTCAGTAATCCTTCAAATAGCCATTCTCCAAAGTGAGATAAGAATCAACTCTCAATTTTTAGTTAAAAATAATGAAATAAAAACACCATCAAGCAACAGAGGTGGACTAGAATATGCTGCCCAGGAAAGTGACCCAGCTTCAGTCCCTAAAATACCCATTTCCAGCTGGCAGTCTAAGTTTTCACTTGTCATTTAAGCACAATGCACTTTGTTTAATCTGGATTGTTGTCGTTATGAAAGAGGGTCCAGCAAGTCCTTTTGGGCTCTATTTTGGACTTCTCCAAAAGTGAAGTCGTCCATGGATTTATTTTTAATATGTTCACAATGCTTTTGTCCTCCCAGTTCTCCAAAATATTTGCAGCTGCTTGTTGGAAGTGGTCAAAATCCAGCACCCAGCACTATTGACTGGAGTGCAGACCAGATGTCAAGTTCCAACAACAAGGAATAAATCAAAAAAGTTCTTATCAGCTCTACCTGGAGGAGACAAAGATTCTGGTTATCTTCTGCTGTTTAGTTAAGACTGCAGAGCCTGTGGTCTTGCTGGTTGGAACAAAATATTTGCAGCTGCTTGTTGGAAGTGGTCAAAATCCAGCACCCAGCACTATTGACTGGAGTGCAGACCAGGTGTCAAGTTCCAACAACAAGGAATAAATCAAAAAAGTTCTTATCAGCTCTGCCTGGAGGAGACAAAGATTCTGGTTATCTTCTGCTGTTAAGACTGCAGAGCCTGTGGTCTTGGTGGTTGGAAAAATATTGGAACCTTTCCTTTCATGTGTTCTTTATGGACTTAATGATACTGCAAAACCCCAAAATTCCAAATTCAACTTCAGATTAAAGAATTCTATGAGGGACACAAGCAAACAAGATGAATTACAATAGGAGAGAAGTGACTTCATTCAGAGCACTGCAAGGGCATGGATATTTAACCACCTTGCTGCTGTCAGGGCATCCAATTTCAGTGTGACTCAGGTGCCAAGGAGGAATGAAATGCTCAAATACTTTGAAGGATCTAAGCCAATTTTAGGTTCTACCTCACAGTATTCATATATTTGTGCTCAATGTATTCAGCTGCCTTCAGTGAAACATCCTTTTTCTGTCTCATCATCAAACTGCATTTTCAGAGACCCATCTTAATGCCATCAGTCATGTTTTCAGACCACAGAAGTCCTCAGATGGATTTTTAACAGCATTAAAATTCATTCACTGTAAACCAAAAATAGACTCAAAGCAAGAGGGGATGTGGGTCACCTATCAATGCTTTTCTCTGGGCTTATCTGAACTTTGCATAAATGTGAGCTACATAGTGATGCTCAGCCCTGAAACCTTGGTAGGAAGCACATCTATTTTCCCTTTGTGTCCAAGTTACAAGCACATGCTCCAAAACCCTACAGCAAGTGCTGATCAAGGCAAGCTTTCACAATCCACAGGAACTTAAAGAGAGGCACTGGAAGAAATCTTGTGAGTTTTCAGATCAAACATTTGATTTGTGTAAAAAAAATTGTCTCACACTACTGATCAAACTCAAGAAGTTTGCTATTATAGGCACAAAAGCTCTGGAATAAGTTGGGCAACCTTGAGGATGGACCAAAATGGAGACCTTTAGTAGAAGATACTCAGGACTGTTGCTTACCCCATGGCTCATTCTACTTTCTCAGCTATAACTCACCTTTGACTCCAAGTGTTTGATTCATTTAAATTACCACTTCAATTATCCCGTGGCTTTTACAAATCAACATTAAAATATTGCCACCAATTCCCCCCCTCGCTGCAACCCAACAAAATATTTGTAATAATTCTGTGCAAAGTTCACAGAAATCATGCAAATCAAACCCAAAAAGGGCTGAAGAAACCTGTACTTGAAGTATGCAGGTGAAAGCTGCTGCTTCCTCCCTCTCCAAGGACATACAGAAAGGATGCAAACCCACCACGAGTTTTCCAGCAGAGCTGACAAGTTGAACTCTTTGTTATTCACAGCCTCCACCTAGCTGTTCATCTTTTAAGACAGCCCAGCTCAGGAGAGCAGCTTGCCCACTCACAATCAATAAATTTGCAAACATTTTCATGCTGTGTAGCAAATGCTCACGGACAGATCTCCAATCACAAGCCCAACTCTTTTCTGTGCAGCTTGCAGGAGGAAAAGCACTAAATAAAAATCATTTCCAAAAGCAGTAAGTGTGCACAGACTAGTATCTTTTTTTTTTTAAAGACAACTTTAATATACATCCTTCCCCATCTTATACTTGTCTAATTAATTCCCTCTGAAACAGATCACTGTTATTACTAGCACATCTTGCTGCCTTTCAGTCCCATTGTCCAAGGCCTCTTCCAGGCTAATTTTTCCCTTCCCTCATTTCATTTGATATCTTGTTGGTATAAAACTGTCTGAAAATCCCCTCACAAGTGGTCAGGTTTCAAAAGAAGAATTTGAAACAGCCACAAAGAGGGGAAAAAAGAGGGAAAAGTGGGTTTTTCCTCCTTGTCTACTTAAATAAGTTTTAGATTTCTTGAATTTGAATGCCCCATATATACAATTATTAAGAACCTTCCATAAAGGAACCAAAGAATATTACTAAAACCCTTCACAGTACTTCAAGTCTTCCCTAACAGGGAGGACCATATTATGAAGTCCTCAAGGACTAATACAAGCCACAACTAAAGAATGAGAGTGTGGAAAAAAAATTGCATCCTTGTACAAAGGAACAAGGACCAAAAGAATCACCTCACAGAAATTAGGAACTGCCACTCTGGATCAGACCAATGCAATCAGCATCTTCCCTTCTCCCTGCCCCAACAGGGACCAGAAACATCTGCTTTAGATAGAAGCACAAACTTTTGCCATTAACAGCCATGGAAAAACACTGGAGAGAAATTCACCCCCACTTTCTAGCACTTAGAAGCTGATGTTTGTCTTAGACCAAACAAATCAGGTGTCTTAAACTCCAGGGATTTCCTTATTTTTACCTATTATCTTTCATTTCATTTCTGATCTGTTTTAGCAGAGGACTTTAGAGCCCTAATGGCTCAATGGTTGGACTTGATGATCTTGGAGGTCCCTTCCAACCTAAAGGATTCTAGGATTCTATGTTTTTGTGTTATCCAAAGAAACAAACCATTCTTCTCAGAACCATTTTTAGGCTCTGTGCCACTTCACAGCAAAATGAGGGTCTGGCTCCTTCTGCTCGTGTGGCTCAAGAGTTCAGTTCCAACTGAGCACCCCTGACATCCTCCAAATTCCATGGTACAGTGCTCCATCTCTTTTCCTTCCCTAAGGCTTAATCCCCCACTTCTCTTCAGACAGAACATGGTTACACAGTGGGCTCTTCTACAGACTGCAGCACAAGGTTGTGGTCAACCCAACCACAGCACAAGCACCAGAAAAATCCAACTTTAATCTCTTCACCAGTATGGATGTGGTATATTAAGGTGTCTTTTTATTCTGCATTCAGCAACATTCAAAGCTCAGTGTTTCAGTCCTGCCTGAGCCTCTTAGTAGAGCTCATCCTTCAACTATTCAAGGAGCACGTGCAGGCAAGATTTCTATCTAGATCATGACTTGGAGGTAATAGTTACTGTGAGAGCACTGAGAATATCTGTGTCTATGACACTAAGACCTAAGATAAGCTCTGCTTCAGTTTACTAATTAAGGCATGACTTACTGGCTCAGAAGCCAATGAATTTTCATTGCTGGAGTCATTGCCTTATGGACACAAAGCTTTATTATACCTCATTAAACACCCTATAATTTGGAATGCCTCGCTGCCCTTGCCTCCTGTCAACATCTACACACTTGCTGAATGGTAGGATGAAATTTTAACCCCACGTTACCCTGCCTGCCATGCCCTTCCCTAACTGCCAACCCACCTCCCTCCAACCCCTGCACAACTGGCAGCAACTCTCCATTAATGATTTCCTAATAACATTACTTTAAAGCTTTAAAAAGAGATGACTAGATGGCCCAGAAATGACAGGCCACCCTTTGATTAAACACACACAATATATACTCTACAAGGCTCTGAAGCAAGCAGCACTTAGCCAGAGTTATTATAATATTCTAACTGCATTATAACTGCCAGAGTTCAGAGAATTTGACAATTTAATCACTGTAATATTTCTAAAAACATATTTTACTCTTATAAAATCATAACACTCTAACTTGGAAAGCTGTGCAGTGGCTGTGTTACATCAGGTTAAAGGTGTTCTCTCCAAGCAAGGACTCAGACAAAGCTTTAATGTGAGGACTCTCTCCACACTGGCATTATTAAAATAAAATCTGCCCACATATTTCAACCAGACAATACTAACAGCTGAGCAGGCTCCTGATGAGCTCTTAGAGATAAAGACAAATGTCTTGCATCTTGACCCAACCACCATGAAAAACAAATAAGCTTCTCTCTTGTCTTCAGTACCTAACAAAACAAACTCCTACTCCCTACTCAGAAAATACATGATTTTTAACAACATACAAAGAAATACACAATGCAAACAAAAAAGATCAGTAAGTCAGCATCCCACCAGCCAAGCCAAGGCATTTTTGGAAGATAAGGGCACTGCTGCAGGTCTGGAGTTACCATATGGGCTGTCCCAGCCCTCCTGTGGAACTCCACACCAAGAGGGGATGAGCAACCTGCTCACTGGCACCAGCTCTAGGGTCAGCACCAACTTTAGGGCACCCACACCCACCCCAGAGTAACACAGACCTTGTTCTGAAAGACACATGCTGGGGATGGTTTGAAGATAAGCAGGCTGTGCACCCCAAGAGAAACAGGAACACCCAAAAGCCCTACCACAGGAGTTTCTAGGAGGTCCAGTGCTTTGCTATTGCAAGCCACATTTTCAACTTAATAAATTAGTTCACAAAAAAATGAGCTGGGTAATATATGCAGCATGCTCCAGTCACACTCATACTCACACATCATGCCCCAGTTCTCCTACAGCACCTAATATCTAAAACTATTTACACCTAGAACATAAAATTTACAGAACTCAATTGAAACACTCTGACTGTAACTTTTAGAGCTCTGCACTTAAAATAATAAACTTCTGAAATAAGTAGTAGATTACTTCATGCTGGCAAGCAAAAAAGTTCTATCCATCTTGTAGCCTTTGTGTATACAACAGGCTGCTCTCAAGGGGAAGCAAGATAGTGCTGGGTGCCACCAGGAAAGCTCCAACCACACACAAAGGATTGGCCACTGCTATCAATGACAGGCAAATTATTTCCATTTCATCTTGAAGAAATGTAACAGAAGGAAAACCTACCTCAAAACCATGACATCATCTCACTGTTTGGCCAGCAGGATGTGAGCTATTTCCAGAGAGGATATCAATGAACTCAGTAACGTTGTTGTGAGGTTTTTCTCTCCCTGAAGCCACACTGCAGTTTCCTCTTTTTTACTCACAGTATTTTCTGATTTTATTTTCCTTATAACAAACCCATTTAAAGCTGAAATCGTTCCAAATTTAAGCTGTCTCCATTTAGCTCAGAAATACCTGTGCTGAAGGAGAGGTGCTGTTGCTTTGCTCTGTAAGAATCCTCCCCTCTCCAGCAGCATGTAGAGTGTTAGTCAGCACTTTTATTCCTCTTCATTAATAACCTCAGCAGG
>NW_008581075.1:0-6775 GCF_000691845.1 Merops nubicus | reverse complement strand
AAAAAAAAAGGATTCCTTAAAATAGAAAGTTGCTTAGAATAAAAAACAGCATTTAGACTGCAAATGCTCAAAGCACATTAATTTATCCAGAGGCACTTGTATTGCACATATTTGTGTCAGAGTTAAACTCTCATGTATTATTCTAGGTTGCATAAATGGTCTCTTTAAAATGCTTTTACTGCTGGTGTTTTCTCTCCTAATTTCAGCAATCTTTCTATCCCAAATACCTCTGTGTTCATTCCCCAGAACGTTTAGGTGTGATCACAGCATCATGTTTTATTTGGTTAGAGCCTTTCAGCTTGGCTACATATGTTTTCAGTTAAACATCAAGCCCAATTTAGCTCTCCCATCCCGTTTTCTGTCACTCCAAAGGCTGAGGACACACATTTCAGAAAAATATGTAGAGAAATGCTGAAGTAGTTTTATTTTTAAGCTTTATACATCTTATGAATGAAAGCTGACAAGGAATAAAAAATAAAATCACACCTTTGAGCCTAGGAAATAAGAATTATGAAGGGAAATGTTTTCACCTCATCCTTTACTCCCTCAGCTGTGCCTGTGGACCAAAGTAACTTCCTGCACATCTCAGGACAGTTGAAAATGTGCATGAAGCCCAAATGATGAATGCACAGACCATGTCCTGTAGAGCAGCCTACAGCTCCACCTCCTACTTCTGAGAGCTCTGGAGTTGGATATTCCAGCTGCTTTAACTTCAGCTTAAGAGTTTGTCAGAAACCTGCAGCCACCCCAACTCCATTCCCCACATCCTTCCATGCAGCCAGAGTTCTGCTACAGAACAGGAGCTGCCAGCAGCACAGGGAAACTCATTTCATCAGGAAGAGCTGGGATGTTCACAGGCATGCTTGCCAGTTTGGAACAGCAACTTCAGGTAGACAGCCCAGTGCCTTTTGGGATGAGCTCTGGCAGGCAGAGACACCTTCTCCTCTCAGGCCTGACTCAGAGTCCAGTGTAGATGGAAGAGGCTGCTAAGTTCTGATTACCTAGTTAAAGCACATTCTTTTCTTCCTGTATTTACAGAGGAGTCAAACCATGTTAGTCTTTGCTATTCTTCACCTAGGATTACCATCACTCCTGCTGCTCAAATGACAGCCCACGAGTAAGATTAGAATCACCCAGATGTGCAGTCAAACAGCTGCCAGCTAGATAAGCTCCAAATCTGAAAACAAACTAGGTTCCACCAGTGAGGCAGAGTATACTTAGTACATGATTTGGGGATAAGAATCAAAAATAGCCTCCTTTTTGCTCACCAGAGCTCAGTTTCCACACCTCTCTGTAACTCACTTCTGCAGTCTCACCACAAGAGATGCCAAAGCTCAGGGCTTCCACCACAGCTCAGTGCAGGTCCCCACCTATGCTCAGCTGGCAGGTTCATGTGTACAAGTGTACACAGGTCATAAAAATTAAGATTTACTCACATTTTTCCCCACCGAGAAGCAATCATGGTCAGCACTTTTACCATTTCCATATTAGCTGTTCTTCTCCACGACTTCACAGCAGTTGACAAAAATCAAAACACACAAAAAAGAACCACCAAAATAATTCAGTGAAGACCAAAGTGTTTTCCTAAAGTTTGAGGGAGAGGTTTTAGAGTAAGGCTGCCAAGAGTCTCACCACTGAGCAAGGTCAGAACAAAGTCAGAATTAAACCTCAAGCCTGCATCAAATTACATAAATATGAGGAGAGGTTTGACAGCTTACTGGTGAGAGGAGTTGTCTGCAAAAATGATTCTATAAAGCACAGGACAGGCAAAGCTCTGATTAAAGTCAATAAACAGACTCCCAAATCACCAGCTGCCCTCTCCAGCTTCTTGTGGCCCAAGTCCAAATTGTAGATAGTTGAAATATTCTGCACAAAGGACATCAGGCAACTCAGGTTGAAAGCAACAACTGCTTTCACTGCACTGCTCATAATATAACTGTGTTCTTAATAAAACTATTTGGACAAAAAGAAATAATCAGAAAGCCCACAGTGTTTGGAGCAGGAAAACTATCCCTTTGACTGTGCATGAGTTTTAAAAATCTATACTTAGAACCTTAGATCACCTTTCTACATAACCAGTGACTGGACTGCTGGACACCATGAGTGCAAAGAAGAAGCCACTTTTAGGAAGTCTGGTTCCATACTTCACACTACTGACAGCCAGGTAAAGAGAAAGGACTGAACAGAGAAAGATATACAGCATTTAATGGAAGTTTTGTATGCCCAGCTTTTAGAATTTATGTCACACAATTGTCATACCTTCATTGTTTTTAAAGTATGGGGAAGAGAAGCCTCTACACTCATACTTTGGGGTTCCTCAGCCTTGTCAAGCACATGTATTTCACTGAAAGTAATCTGGATTTGTCCTGCAGAGCAGGTTATCTTAACCTCCTGGAAGCTCACCATGACAGATAAACAGTGATGTGATAGGTGGTGAGGACAGGGCCCAGCACAGAGCTCAGTGTCTCCTCCAACCCACAAGCAGATCCAAGAAGAAGTGACCAGTTCCACCCATGTCAACACAGCTTCTCACAGCTGTTTATAAAATGGAAACACAAACTCCATCCAAGACAATTTACGAAGGCAAAGTCCTCACTTCTGTCAGAGCTTGACTTCAAATCTAAGTGTAAAGTTCTGAGAAATGGGTTTCCAACTATGACACAACATCCTTCAGGAAAACATCTCAAAGCACACACAAGGAACAAAATGGAGCAGACTCCAGAAATTCTGCTAGGTCTACAAAAAGCTGTTCCTACAGCATAGGACAAAGTTTGAACTTTGTTTTTATTGAAATAAATGAAATACAGCAAATTATTATAGTTGTAGCTGCCTGCCTGTCTTTCAAAATACCCAAATACTTAACCTGTAAAAAGGACTCATTTCCATCAGTGAGGACAGACAGCTCTAAAAGCTAAGCCCATTACTGGCTCCTTCCAAAATGCAGCAGTAACAGCATCAAAAAAAAAGAACCACCCTTAAGACCTTCCTTAATTTTTAATTTGTCATAACTAAACACACACAAACTCAAGGCTTTGAAAAGCTTTAAGAGCTATGAGACTCATTTATATTGAGCCTAGCTCTTCAGCTGGGCTTTTTCCCAGAGCTTATGGAAAAGGGCATAAGAAACCTTCCATCAATAAACAGGAAATGCAAAAATCTTTAAAGCTCCAGACAGGGTAGGTCAGGAAGGTAGAAATGGAACTGGAGACATTCCCCTCCCTCCTGCTGACTCAAAAAACACACACACAACTCCCCGCTGCTGCAAACAGAACTCTACTTAAGGACAAACATCTACCAACTGCAGAGCAGGATCCAGGCCAAGAGCTGCTTCTTGAGACCTTACACCAACACTCAAGATGCATTTTTCCTCTCCTTTTTGTTTTTAAATCCACCCAACACCTGCCAGAGGGACAGACAGGTATATTTTGGTTAATTCAGTGACTAAAGGAGCAATGCTGACACCCTGTTACCTTCCATTTCACATAAAACATCACTCCTTTCCCAAAAAATGGTTTCAGGGCTATTTCAGCTACCTTGCAAAGGGAGTTTTCACTAAATACATTGACCCACCATTCATTCCATTGTATATACTTCTGTGGTGAGGTGACAGGTCATCTGTTACTTGTCTCCTGAGGGTACCTTCTCTGCTGCCTCCACTGAGATGTTTGAGATGCTCTGGGCTCCCTCCATAGTGTTGTTTGAGATGCTCAGGGCTCGTGCCCCTCACTTTGTGGAGGTGTTCTGTACTTCCACTTGGTGTGTGCTTTTGAAGGTGATCTGGGCTGCCCCCGCTGTGCTTTTGGTGCTCAGGGCTGCCACCAGGCCTCTGCTTTGGAAAGTGTTCAGGGCTACTGCTCAAAACGTGCTTTGGGATCGTTTCTGGGCTGCTGCTGCTGTGCTTCTGTGGTTCAGGGGCTTTGACAATGGGTTTGTGATGCTCTGGACTCGGCCCTTTCAGGTGGTGATCGGGGCTGCCAGAGCTCCTGGGCTTCTGCAGGTGCTCGGGGCTGAGGCTCCTGCGCTTCTGGTGCTCAGGGCTGCCCTCCCCCCTCCCCTTCTGGAGGTGCTCTGGGCTGCTGCTGGGGTGGTGCTTGTGATGGTCTGGACTGTCTGTGCTCCCCGTGCTGGAGGTGCTGCTCCCATCCCCCACGTCCCTGATGTAGGAGCTGGTCGCCGTGAGCTGGCACAGGCTGATCTGGCTGTCGATGGAGCTCCTGCTGCCTGCCCCTCCACCCTTCTCCTCATCCAGCAGCACGCAGAGTTCTTTCAGCTCCAGGTTCTCCTTCACCACTTCTTCTTGCCTCACTTCCAGCTCTTTCAGCTTCTGCAGGTACAAGGCCACCTCTTTGTGCATGACGCTGGCGCTGTACCTGCCCAGCCGCTGCCACTCCCGGGACACCTTCTTGCCCTTCTGCCTGTCATCATCCAGAAAGCAGCAAAGGTCTCTCAGCTCTTGGTTATCCTCTTGCAGCTTCTGGTTGATATCCTTTAAAAGAAAGATATTTTCATGACAGAGGAAGATATAAAAGAAAGAGATACTCATGACAGAGAAGCAGCCAAAGAACAAACGTTATCCCGTCACCATTACACAAGGCAGCGAGCAGCACTGCTGTACTCTCATCTCAGCACTCAAGTGAGGCTTTACTCTCATCTAAGCACTCAAGTGAGGCATAAATAATTGCACGTGTCAGCCTGGCACATGGTAACACCACCACACTCCAAACAAAGCTGCTGTCCAGTAAAAAGTCACTGCTGCTTGGAGCTGACCTTCAAGAGTTCAAAGATCAGCTTCCGATCCAGCACAAAAGGTTCATCTCCTTCATTAATTTTCATGCTAAATATCAGGATAACTCAACTCCCAAGCTGAGCAAGGGTCATAAGCACTCTCACGATGATCTCACGCCCTGGAGAAATATTCACCTGAGAGTTATTGCTGAATAAAACCAGAAGGTACATCAGAAATTGTCGTCTCGCTTAAATAATTAATTATTAACATTTATACTCTCTATTCCCTGAAGCACATTCACATATTAAGACAAACGTTTCAGAGATTTTTAAGATCTGGAGTGAGTTTGATTGTGTTTCAGATTTGCATAAAAGAACCCTGCCAGTCATCACCTCCTCAGAATCCCTTCAACCACTTTGAAATGGAACAATCTGCTCGAATTGATCTCTCACTCCTGACAAAATACAGTAGGTGGGATTCCACACCCTCCTCTAGGGGAGGAAAAGTCTGAAGCAAATGCTCTGAGGCAAAAATGCTATTACTGCAGCAGAATGAAACACTGAAAATGTTTTCTCTGGCATATTATCCTCCCTGTTTTACTCAGCTGGCTTGTGACTGTGTTTATCTTCCTCCCATTTGAATATTCATTCCTTCTTATGTATTAGAATTAGAGATTAGCCACACTTGCTAAAAATTTAGCCTTATGGAAAGACCATTTAAGCACTGTTTCTTAAGAGGAAGCTTTGGTAACTCCAGTGGATTTGTGTACAGACATAGGTGTTTGATCTCTGCCTCAAAATAGCTTTGAACTTGGTCAACTTCAACCCATATTTGGGAAAAAAACATTCTCAGTGAGGATACAAAGTGTCTGTGCTGGTGAGAGAGCTTTAGAACAACACCATGGTGGAATAAAAAAAGTTGTGGAAGCCCACAAGTCCCCAGTCAGAAGTAGAAGACACCAAAACCATGTTCAGCTGGTCACTCTCACTCATGGACCCATTACTTCCCACAGGACAAAGGAGGTGGATCTCCAGGCACCAACTCAGGGCTCAAAACCTCCTTCTCCCAAATTCCTTTCAAAAGTTCCAGCTGAGTTATCTGGACCAAAGGCAGAAGTTAATCAGCACTCGAGGAGTTCAGGATTGAGGGAGGAATTTCTCACTCCCTCCTACACATCTTGGTGTGCTGCTACTCATCTGGAAGATGCACAAATCCACATGAGGTCACTACACCTTTGGACAGAGCTGGGGAAAAGGTACTACTGCTGCTGTTTAACTTAACTCTGAAAATGTAAGCCTTACTTTTCTATCATGGATACTATCAGGGATGGGTATTTTTACCCTCTTTTTTGTCAAAAAGAGGGAGGAGGGCACACACATATTTGCAGAACAGGAAAACCTGGGAGACAAGAGCAGCCTTCCCTGGAATTTATTTTATGCCACACTACTATCAAAGGCACTTTCTCAGTGATTTTCTTGTTTAAAGCCATTTTAAAAGTAAAGAACTCTCTTCTCATGTACTCTCACATAATAATTGAAGGGCCCATGCTGCACCTCCATCTCTTTTCTCCTGCCCCTCGACCTCACCTCACTGAGGGCATTTCCTAAAAGCAATATCCCTTCCCAAAGGCACAGACAGAAAGTGTTTTAGATGTAGTCATACCCACTTTAAGGTAACTTTTTCAGTCTGCAACCCCCGTGGCACATGCTACATCAGGGTAATCATCTGTAAACACTCACACTACCTTCCCACTCCTCAGAATTGGGAAGGAAACACTAGGACTGTGCTTCTGACCTAACAAAAAAGGCTCAATTAGAAGGGAGAAGTCGTTCCAGACTTGGTCTGCCCTGACTGTAGCCTGCAGAACTATGCAATCGGAAACGGCTCGATCCGAGATGTGTTATCAGACATCTCTGTCAGCCACTTCTGATCATCCCCCAACCCAGGGCTTTGCCATCCCCTGCCACACGCTGCCCTGCGTCCTGGCCACCACCGCCTGCCCCCAGCAGGTAAATCCTCTTAGAGAAGGGACAGAAACAGCGTGAGCCA
>NW_008581074.1:24156-39744 GCF_000691845.1 Merops nubicus | reverse complement strand
CGCGGACCGCCGCAGGCCGGGGCTGCCCGCTCAGAGGCCGCGATGTGCCACCTGCGCACCCCCCTCTCAAAGCCCCGGTAGGAGATGAAAGTCAGTTTCGTATTATGCTTCGCTGAGCTCTACTGCTGCAGCCACCGCGTCGTTGAGCGCCGCCTTGTGCGATCACATGAACAGTCGCACCATTAACCCATCTCGGCTTTTTGTGTAAGGCCGCAAGTGGTTTAAAGACCAGTTCCAAAATCACAGACAGTTTTCGGTGGGAAGGGGCCGTACAAGGACACCTAGCCCAACCTTCCTTCAGGGAGCAGGGACATCTGCACCTAGAGCAGGTTGCTCAGAGCCCCAGCCAATCTCACCTGGAATGGTTCCAGGGATGGGGCAGCGACCACCTCTTGGGGCAGCCTGGGCCAGGGGCTCACCACCTCCAATGTCAAAAATTTATTCCTTCACTCTAGTCCATATTTCCCTCTTTTAGTTTAAAACCATCACCCCTTGTCCTGTTCCAACAGGCCTTGCTAAAAAGTCTGTCCCCGTCTTTCTTATGGGCCCCCTTTGAGTACTTAAAGGCCACAAGGTCTCCTCAGAAGATCCTTACTACTAGCTTCCCTTCAGTTCAACTGTTCCCTGTAAATGCAACCATTCAGCCAAGTTCTGATTTATTTTGCAATTTTGCACACTAATCCATCTCTTCTCTATCTGTTTTCAGTAATATTTTCCAGTATGATGTCATGCCAAATACTTTACCTTCAACAGACATTAAGCCTACTGCATTAACAATGTAAGAACCCATTTATGTTAGAAAAGAGTTTTTAGTTAATCTGGCAAGAACCACCTTGGCAAATTTATCCATTAAAATCAGGCATGCCAATTACATGAGTCTTTGGCAAATGCTTTTCCACTTTTTTTTTTCCCCCCAGTTTTAATTAGAAGTCCTTACCAACCGTGCTAGCCCAGATTCCAGAAAACTTCTGCAAGAGGTGTTTGGGTAAATGTCCATTCATGTTATTAGCGTCTTCGTTAATCAGATATTTCAAACAGTCAGTGCCTCCATCCTTGAACTTACTGAATTCACTATCCTCTCACGCATTCTTAATTCTTCTTGGAAAAGAAAGAATTCTGATGATCACCCACGTCTCCATTTCTATGAGTATTGCCGTCATTTTCCCCAGCCTGGTGAAGATGCTCTGGAATAATCTAGTAGCAATCTGGTAGTGTTGTTTGACCACATGTAGATATCCAGTTGGGTTTTCTCCATTAGCCTTGGGTCAATGCCCCAGAGTTCATGTCATAGAATCATAGAATCCTTTAGGTTGGAAGGGACCTCCAAGATCATCAAGTCCAACCATTGAGTCATTAGGGCTCTAAAGTCCTCTGCTAAAACAGATCAGAATCTGTCAGGGTTGGAAGGGACCACAAGGATCACCCAGTTCCAACCCCTCTGCCATGAGCACGGACACCTCCCACTAGATCAGGCTGCCCAGAGCCTCATCCAGCCTGGCCTTAAAGACCCCCAGGAATGGGGCCTCAACCACCTCCCTGGGCAACCCATTCCAGGGTCTCACCACTCTCATGGGGAAGAACTTCTTCCTCATGTCCAGCCTGAATCTGCCCACTTCCAGCTTTGCCCCATTCCCCCTAGTCCTGTTGTTACCCGATAGCCTAAAAAGTCCCTCCCCAGCTTTCTTGTAGGCCCCCCTAAGATACTGGAAGGCCACAATAAGGTCACCTCGGAGCCCTCTCTTCTCCAGACTGAACAGCCCCCACTCTCTCAGTCTGTCCTCATAGGAGAGCTGCCCCAGCCCTCGGATCATTCTCGTGGCCCTTCTCTGGACACGCTCCAGCAGGGCCACGTCCCTCTTGTAATGGGGGCTCCAGAACTGGAGGCAGTACTCCAGATGGGGTCTCACCAGAGCAGAGCAGAGGGGGAGAATCACCTCCCTCGACCTGCTGGCCACACTTCTTTTGAGCCCAGCTTTTCTGGGTATACCCCAAGCAGAGGACTGTTCCTTCATCTGTCACCACACACACTTTGTAGTCTCTTTCAAGTTCTGAATCTCAGGTTATACAGTATTTGTTCTGCTTTCGGTAAAGCGTTCTGTTCTGGAGTGACTGGTGAATTCTCCTTATGTGATTGTGTAACACCTCCAGCGTCCAAGTCTGTGTGAACACAATGGGCCAAGACTTGTTTTTCTTGTCATCTTCCTTCATGCTTTGTGTTCTTTTTTTCACTAGCATGAACCTTGTTTTTGATTCTGTTTCTCTTTGTACTAGCTCATCCCTTAGTATTTCCTGTCCTCCTGTTCTTCTAGCCTTCCTTCTAGAGTTTCTTCGTTCTGTATATTTTAGGAGACGATGAACTGTCTGTGCAGCATCCTTTTTCCTCCTTCATGATTTAGAATTCCCACCTGAACTCTGTTTCTAATTCCTGGATTTCTTCCTGATACACAGGAGTTTTTGCTCCTGATACGACATGAATTCTGTCAGGCAACATTTTCTGGAGCAGATTCTACCAGGTACCTGCTGCAGGATAAAGCATATTCATCATCTTCTGGTTACTGCCATCTCTTAGCTCCTCTGATCGAATCTATAGTCTTAGAATTCATCTTTTCTGTCCAGCCCTGACTCTGAAGAGGGAATGAAGATAATCTCCTAAATGTCTTTCCAAACAAATTCCCCCCCAACATGCAATCCTTTGTTTCCCTCTGCACTGTGTGATTTCAAATATACAAACAGTAGAGAGGAAATGCAATGTACACAAAACAAGATCTCTAAAAATTAGTAATATAATTTTAATACCAAATTGCATTTTTAATACTTTGTATTTCACTCCAAGAAATAGCTCATGTCTGTGAGAGAGTGCATCTTTGGCATGGGACATGAAGTGTTAGACCTGCCATTAGTCCAGGAACTATTACTCCTTGTTCTGCAAGTCAAGCAAGTATAATTTGATAAAAGAATGGAACTCTCTATTTGAGCGGAGAGGGTGATGCTGCTCGGCGAGTTCTGTTTCATTTTAACAGGCAGCATGTGGATGTGTCTGGGCATCATTAAATCAGTCACAACAACAGTGGATTAAACAGCCAAGGGAAAGTCACATGGCCAAAGATAATAATGCAATACATTACACTGTACCACTGTTCATACCACAGGTACCAATGAGGTCAGCAGGAGTCCTGGTTTTTTTTCAGATTAGTACAAAAGCTGCAGGGAGGTGAAGCAGCTAGGATTCTATGTGGCATCAATCTTCTATAAATGATTATAATCCTTGGAGAAAATTTCACATGGGCGAGGAATAGCTAGCTACAGGAAATAGTAAAAACTTGAGATAACTTTTGTATATGGATTTTTAAAGATTCTTCTTTTTCAAACAGAAAGCATTTAGGCACATTATTAAGCCCATACATTCAGGACAACATATGATAAAACCATTCTGTGTAGGAAAACATTTGTATTATAAAATGCTAAATCACAGGTTGAAACAGTCATTTGCTAAACCCTGTGTTCATGAACTGTGTGTGTATATATATGAGAATATTTTAATGTAACCTACAAAAACGTAACGAGGAATGGGCTATTTGGCCAACATCTAGTGTGGTCTCACAAAGGAGAAAGGGAAATCAATAAAAGTTAAGATAGGGAAAGGATGAGGAACAAGAATGAATAAGATAAACTGACTCACTAACAAACCAGAAAGATTTATGAAAAGTCAAGTGCAAAAATTGCTGCAGCCCATGGCCAGGTTAGCCAAGACACACACAAATAATCCACAAAACAGTCTTGGCAGCATTACACTGATAATGTTTTTGCAAGGTTGAATTAGTGCTGAACAATATTCTAGTATGCTGGGCACAAATATACTGATATTTTTATTAAGTGTCAAGCATGTATATATTCCTTTTTTTCCTTCAAGAAAAATACCTGCTGCAGTGAGTTAGCAGAAATCCCAGCGTGAGTCCTGTTTGAGTTTCTGTACGCCAGCTGTGCGGGGCTCTGGTGGGTTTGGTGTGCACATGTGCGTGTTCCTGCTTTTTCAAGATCTGGCGAGGACAGATGTAGCAGGCAGCCTCCTGTGTCGTGTGACAGTTCTGTGTAGCTGTCCCCTGCTCTCCATCACCATCTACCACTATACAGTGCTCTAGGAGGACCCCTCGACAAAGTTTCGGTAGCAGTGAGAGCTACCAGCAGCTTTGGACACTTACGGTTCTACTGATAAGGGACAGCAGGTGAATTTACATATTTTGGCATTTAAGGATCATGCACCGGTCTTGCAAAAGACGTGGATCTTTCACAGAGTCCCTCAGCCTTAGAGACAGAGCTTAAATGCTGTCGCAGGTGATAGAAGGCTAAAAAAGAAGCCTCTCTAGCATGCAAGCTGTAAAGACTCTAACACTGACCACACATATGAAAATGGTACTAAAATGTTCTTTGTTTATATGATTTTAAATGGGCAAAAGGTGGGTTCTTCCCACTGATCATAGATTAAATCTGTGTATCATTCAGACAGGGGTAAAAGATGCGTGCTAAAAATCCTAAACACTTCAGGAGTTTGCACAGGCACACACGCTCACATCTAGGGACATAGGGGGATGTGTGTATAAAGATGTGTATTGATAGGTGTATATGTCAACTTAAAGTTTTGAAAATCCCTAGCAATAACATTAAAATCACAATGTTTCTTAAAAGAAGGCTGTAGGAATTATCAAAGGGAGTTGGACTATTTATTGGTATCTAGAGTTCATGAGCTCAAACTTCTTAGCCTTTAATATAGTTATGTTCTGATTTTTGAAGAGCATAAGCCAGCCTGGGGAGGCAGCTGATCTAACAGGCAGGGCACTTACCCAAGCATCTAGAGTCTAGGTTCACATTGTTTGTATGGAAGGCAGCAGGAAAAGTTTGGGATTATATTTTTTTACTTCAGTCTTACACCTAAATTGGTATTTATCTGCAGTGTGGCCTTGTACAAGTTATTTTTCCTTCTTTGTGCCTTTCCCCCCTCCCCCCATCTATTAGACTGTCTTGTCTGCAGATACAGAGGTCTTCAGGACTCTGCCTGCTTTTTTTGGGGGCTGAGTGTAGAGTCCTTAATTTTTTTGTAGAAATAGTAACATACTGGCACAACAATGGACAGGTGAGAAGCAATTCGTTTATCACCGTGTTCTTTTCAAATTTGACCAGAAATTTAGGTATTACTAAAAATAACACTTTCACATATGTGAATTGAGGTTTACTACCAGTTTACTGTTTCAAGAGTGTGC
Organism: Merops nubicus; assembly: GCF_000691845.1. Lineage (NCBI taxonomy): Eukaryota > Metazoa > Chordata > Aves > Coraciiformes > Meropidae > Merops > Merops nubicus. The sequence continues at coordinate 34,489 of NW_008581074.1, read as the reverse complement.
TACCTCCTTTCAGGTGACTCATGTCAAGATTCTCCATTAGCATCTTGAGTTTTAAAGTAAAGAGTAATATCCAAAATTCCTTTCCTCCACGGTAAACTGTTAATTTTCCATTTTACTAAACTAGTGGTGCTAGACAGTAAGACATTTATCTGATTTCTTCTTATTTTTAAACCTCGTCTTTTTTTCAAGTCCTTTTGAATTTCAAGCTGCAAGAGACAGACTTCAAGACCTCAAAGACACATTCCAGGTTACAGACGGCTGGAGGGAAGAAGGGCATAGAAAAGGACAAATCAGTTACTTGAATGTCTAAGTAGGATTTTTGCATTTATAAAGGCCACTAGCTATTGAGAAAACCAGGCAACAGTAGCTGCAGTATTTAGCTTCAGGCTCTTCTTAAACTCTCATGTGACAAAAAGCATGGAAATTTCCTCTTTCCTGACCCTAACAAAACTGCTCTTTTTTGTCTTTACAGAGTTGTCTTCTATATGGATAATAATAGGCACTAAACCCAACAGCTAATGAAAAAAATTAGTGTGACAAACAACTGAGGACAAAGGGAAACTTACATACATGGAAACACATTTAAAGTGCAAACTGAAGCAGGTAAATGTAATGAAGTTTCATCAGTTTTTGTTAGCCTGATCCTGACCCCTTTCAAGTCAACGACAAAGGCCATTAAATGTCAGAGGGAGTTCTGTTTTACTTAGCTGAGATATGTTAATACCTAAGATAAGCATTTGTACAGATCCAGGGACAGGTCTTTAGCACAACATATTCTTCTGCATGGTGGATACCTTCACATTTTCCATGCAATTTTGTGCTGCACCTTTTTGTGCTGTTCAGCTGGGAGCAGTTAGAGGCAGGACATTTTACTCTATTCAATGTAACATCAAGGCCCCTTGTGCACACCTAAAGGATTATGTAAATAATGTAGGGGAAATATGGCGTTATATGGAACAGTTGCCTGAAGAGTGCTGGTTCACCAGGGAGGCTGAGACTGTCTGTTAATACACTACTTATTGTCACTTGCTTCTGGACTCTATAGGTCCCTGTGTGGTTTTCATCTGCTTGATTTGCCTGTTCTCAGTTTCATTGTTGTTCTTTTCCTTACTCTTTGCTGTGCTTTGAACAATTTGTGATTTAAAGGCAGAAAAGCATAAGTCAAATCTGAGCTATGAATCCGGTTTGGGACCATAGTACATTCTTGATGCTGAAAAAAGTATGTATAGTGAAGTCATTATAAGGCAACTGCCATGTGTTGGCACTAGTAATGAATTATTGCTTCAGGACAACACTTTTCAGGGAAGGCCTAGAGCAGACCAGGGTTTGATCCATAGTTTAAAAGCCAGGAAATAAATCATGGCTTTAGGATAAATAAGTTAGGTTGGTCTGTCTTTTTGTTCTCATGAAAAGAAAGTTTTAACATTAAGTACTTTGTAAACTGTCAATATTTAGTTAACACACTGAAATGCAATGAAATTTAAAGACACACAGAATTTCTTCAGTTTGATCTGTAAACAGATTACAGAATTTCCAGCATTTCAATCCTATGATGAAGTGGAATCCAGATAAGGTTTCATTAAACCTAGTTAGTAGAGCAATGTGAATGGTTTCAGGTGTCTTACACGGAGCTCAGCAGCATTCTCCCCTATATTTCAAAGTCATATTGAGTAAAGACTAATATCAATAGTGGAGAAAATCCACTTCTCTTCGATAGACTTTGCATGTCTTAAATCTTTCTGTTTGGCATGAGTGTATTTTAATGGGATATTACAATAATTCATTGCTGGATTTCCTGGAATCTAGGTTGCTCATTTTCTTGAATAACTCTTCTTTGAACAGTAAGTAATCACTTTACTTGGTGTATAAACAATTATTCAGATTTTTTACCAGCTATATAAATTATTTCTCAATATTAAAAGCATGAATAATGTCAGGGCATTGATTTTTTTAATTAGCAGTGGACATTGTCTAAGCAAAAGAATGTACATTAATTTCTGATAGCTAGTCAGATACTTTAAAGAACCTTTGGCATGACTTGGTCTGTAGATATAGATCAGTTTGCAGTACTGAGTTCCTAAAGTGTGAGTCCATATGTAATCTTTGTAGACTAAGAGGAAGTGTGGAGTAGAAAGATGGTCTATTTTTAAGATGAGAGAACATTTCCAGAGTAGACATTAAAGCAATTGCAACCTATAATAATGATATTTAGATTTAAATAGGCTTTCCAAGGAATCCTGATTGTTTGGAACAGTGATGTTTGTCCCCTCTAACTCATTTGGTTATGTGAGTATATGAGACACTTGGGCTCAAAGCTGAGCCTGTGTCTGTGCCCCTCATATTTCACTTCAGCACAAAGCCTTCTCTTCCCCTTTTTACTGGCTAAGCATGCATTCAGGAGCAAAGATTAGAGCTAGATAAATAAAGGTGTGGGGAACTTTTACATATTTAGGTTCTGAGTAATTTTTGACAAATCTGTTGCTATCATGTGGGGTACTGATTAGCCAAAACTGGTTCCCTGGCCATTTTTTGCATAAACTCAGTACATAAGATTTACCTTCTGCAATAGCTGTGACTTTTCTACAAAAACACAAATATTTGCTTTGTAACAGACAGTGGATTGATGGACTCTCTGACTCCAAAGGGAAGCTGTATACAAAATGTATTACAAAAATGTAATGCATCTGTGGCAAATTCCTGCTTTTCTCCTCAGAGTGTACAGTCACTATAACAGGCTGTGACTTTGCACCTGCTGAAACAGTCATGCTGTCAGACACCAAAATGCCATTGCAAATATAAACCTAAATTCTGCTCTTACAAACATCAGGTTTTCTGCTGTTTATTTTGGTTTAAAACTTAGTAGTTCCACTGAAACAGAATTGTCAGTGAAATGGAAAGCTTACTCAGCAAAAATAAAAGTGTCAAAAGTAAACAAGCAGCAGTTGTTTATGATGATCTCCATTTTGTATTGTAATTATCTCTGTTTGGCCTGTACCCAGGGCTAAAATACGGCAGTTGCTCTATCACCCTGTGACCCCTCCCCAGCAGAGAAGGGGATCAGGAAAAGGAGACCCAGAGACTGAAATTAGATTTGATTCCATGAAACAGCAAAACTAATCCAAATGCCAGTATAAAGTGAACAAGGTTATACTCAGCCTAGCAAGCATACAGTGGTCACAATAAACAGGAAGACATCTTCAGGAGCATAGTCAAGGGAAGCCTAAACAGGAGGTCCTCCACCCTCAGCAAATTTACACTGAGCGTGACCTTCCTGGGATGGGATATACCTGGAGGCAGCCCAGTCCAGCTGTCCTGGCTGACTCCAAACTGCTAATGGCCTGCAGACCATGGCAGGACTAGGATTCTGTGAATCCTAGCAAAACCAGGACAAGCTATTATTATTTTCTAATGAACACTTCCATTGTAAATTTAAAGAAACAGGTATAATTTGTGCTTTCACCAGTAGTGCTGAAGAACTGATGTCAGTATATACATACGTGTGTGCAAATTGAAAACACTTTCTGTCTTGGCAGGCCGAGAAAAATGAGAAAACAAAACATTTGGGGAAATGAATATTCTGAAGCTTGTCAGAGTAAACTGATGGAAGTGGTACAAACTTACTTCTGGGTTAAGTGAAAACTATCACAATACTTTAAAAAAACCCCCACTGTTAGGTTGTTCATAATAATCACCTATTTTGTGGCAAGCTGTAAGAGATTCTGCATTAGGAGTTTCACTTAATAGTGTGGAAACTCCCTAGTAATACTTTGCAAAAGCAGTGCTATACTAAGTATTTTCACTTGGAGGATGATTTTTTTTTCTCATCTGCAATGCAAATAAGTCGTTCTGTATGGAACTGTAAATTTTGCAAGCTAAGACTATAGAGTATTTTTCTTCCAAAGCTTGTATACTGTTAAGGCATCTGAAGATCATTGAAGGCTATTGATATGGAGTGGTCTTCAAGAAGAGGAACTCTAATCTCTGTAGCAAATAGTCAAGACTTCGTGGCTCCCTCTTATAGAAAGAGAGAAGTGGTTGTTGGGGTTTCTTCAACCATGGTCACACTCTTGCTGATGTTTGAATGAATTTGACAGCATCTGAAGTGAACCAGTAGATGGGATGCATAACATTAGCATTGCTCTGCACCAAACTTGATATCACAGCAGCCAAGTTTAAGTGTGGAAGGATATACACAGTATACACAGTAGATACAGAACAGCTACAGAAACAGTGGGGTTAGGTCTTTGGCTTTATCCCCAGTGAGATCTTGGGGTGATGGTACCATCAGTGGTGCTGAGCAGTGCAATGCACACCCAGAAACCTGTGTCCCATCTCCCACTGCTGCACCTGGCTGAATGTAACCTCTACAGAGGCCAGGAAGTAAAGAACAGCTATAAGGTTGTTTTGACCATCCAGCACTACTTGTGCACTCCTCAGGGAACAGGCACAACTTCCTGAACATGCAGGTCCAAGTAAGTTGTACTTGGGGGCTGTGGGGAGTCTTCCCCTTCTTGACACACCTGCCCTGCTGCTATTGCCACTGCTGGTATTCCTAATGCTCTGCCTTTTGTGTGTAATGCACCAAAAAAAACCCCCATTTCTGCTAGCTATCACCATTCCCAAAATAGTAGTGGTTGTGTCTCTCAAAAGTTCATTTGAATGGTCACAGAGCTTGTAACAGGCTTTGATCAGGAAGGCGGTGAAAGGGTGGTCAGAAAAGCAGTCTGGTACAGTGCTGTTAAGAAGTACTCCAGAAGTAAGCAGTGTTTCACCTTTACACTGCCAGAACTAGTCCCCCAATTTCAATAGTCTCTCTGTTTCCTCACCCATTAGCACTTGCAGTAGTTCTAAAACAGAATTTTTATATAAAGTGCTAGTTGGGAAAGTGGTTATCAGCTTTCTTTTGTGGTTGGTATCAAGACAATGGGAGCATGAGAGTCCATTTTACACTGGCTTTTGTGATCATCAGCAATTGCATTATATGAGAGAATGGAGAAAATATTTGTCAAAGAGAAATATTTTTTCCTTACTCTTGAGAGTAATCCTAATAAGAAAACCATGTATTCACCATCAGAGCTTGTCAGACCATGCTATTCTATTGCAAAAACATTTACTTTTAGCTTACTCTAACAAGCAACTATTGTTTCCTCTTTTACTTAAGCAGGTTTTATTTAATCATGAAGTGGGTCTTAGGTACAGCAGTTAATTCTATATTCTATTTATATCAACAGAATTTACCTTACATTAATAGTTGCAAAAAATAAATAGTAATGTGCTGAGAACATGGAAAACAAAATGTGGTTTCTGGCTTGCCAAATCCTCATTGCTCAGGATATTTTTCCTGAGTGGTTGCCTTGCTGTAGTAAACAGAGTTAAGAGCTAGGCCATCTTATTAGTAACAGTTCTATATTGATGCCTAAGAAAATTGTTGTCCTTTGTTTTCAAAGGAGGAAGTTGCTATTTTGCTGTAGCATGATATAAAAAGCCATAAAAAAATCCCAACAAATTTTGTTTCAGAAAAATACTTTTATTGATATTCTGTGACATCAAAAAGTGCAGTTCTTATATGGTGGTTTACTTAGTGGAAGAAATAAAAGTAACACTATGACTTCCTTGTTTGTGGATAAATTTACTGAATGGTGTAAACATGTGCAGTTAAGTCTGGACGTTGTATTGCTCTCTACTAAAAATGTACAGGTTGGGTTAACTGAAATTAATAATAGCAGGCAGACATGAAATGAAGAAGTCAAGCTTGAAATCCTGTTTTAAGGAGAATTCCCATCGAAACCCAGTTTGGAAAGAGGTGTCAGCAAGCACTTAGCAGGTTTTAGCAATGTCTGTTACCATGAAGAAGCTGTTTCTAAACACTTTGCAGTCTGTGATGCATAGATTCATGGTTTTTTCTTTCATTAAAATGCTAGTTGAGTGCAGGCACTGCTGATGATTTAACTTAAACCCAAACTGGTGACAAAGCCTATGGAATTCTCAAGAAGTTTTTAGTTGGATCTGAAGTTGAGATGAATGCACAACCAGAGCATTCAGGCACAACGTATGTAATAACAGCTGCTGGAGCTGCAGGGAGGATAATGGGTTCTTGCTGCCTTTCCCATACTATGATGGCATTGTGCTCTGGTTTGGTTTTGGCAGGAGATGACGCAGAGATTAAATATTACTCTGCTTCCTGAAGTTACAGGCATCAAATTGTTATGACTGGTTCTTTTAATAGTCTTCCAAATACTAGAAAAAGTGTCAGATGCATTTATATTAAAACCAGATACTGTTTGGAAAAGTAGTATAAAATATAGAGGTGAGTCTTTAAATGAAGTGAGCTGCAGGATTTCCTTTTGCTTCAACATCATGGTCCCAAGCCTGTAAAGATAATACATGTTCATTTGAGAAAGGGCCATCCTAATAAAATGACATATTTGGCAATTATTATGTGATACGTTGTCCAGTATCTCCAATTTCTCTCTGAATTAGTAAATCTTTCACGTGTCCATTCACCTTTTTTTTTTTTCACCTTTTCTTCCTTCCTCTTTAGAGACAATAACAACTTCCTCATGTAAGTGTGGTTCTCTTGAGAATGGTTCTAAAATGCTTTTGGAGTTATTCTATCACTTGAATAACCCTATTCTAGGTCAGCACAAATTTGGCCTGCATTTTATTTTGTTTTCTTTTTCAGTTTTTATATAATGTTTGAAAAGGGGACCAAAAAAATAATCTGCTCTATGTAAGCAGTGGACAGACAGGGTTTGGTTAGTGAATACCATGAGTGATGTAGGTTTCCCTCGCTGGACAATAGGATTTTTTTGTACTGGCTGATACTCGCACTCCACAGATAACTCACTTCAACAGCACACAGTAATGTACATTATGACTAATTCAGCTTGTCAGCAGTTTTATTGTGGCCTCTCCACTACAGAGGTTTTGGGTTTTTTTCAACATTAAGTCACAGACAATTTTTAGATAAAATAGTTAGTCATACAAAGAGAAGATCAGCTGAAGGAGAAGGGAGAAGTTTTTTCTTAATTTCCTAGTCTTTCAGCATTAACACCTTCAGCTGCATAAAACTGAACCATATATATGTATTTACAACCATATAAAAGCCATTCAGTTTCTCACTTTTTTCTCCTCAGTGAGGAACTCATAAGATTACTTATCTTACTATGAACTGTGCACTGTCTAGGTCAAAAATCTGGTTTTTAAGTTTTAGGACATTTCTCCATCTAATTATCTCAGAGCTGATTTTTTTGCTTCTCATCTAGTGCCAATGACAAAGGGCAGAGGTAATAAGTGAGATCAATATTGTTCTCTGTTACAGAATTGCAGGTTGCACAATGCTATACAGTAGATCAAAGACAATTCTGGAAGAAAGTCTGCAACGGTCCTCTGGACCTCAAACACCTTGATGGAAAAGTTTGCCTGGAGGTTGCGTGGCCCCTGATAGTTCTCACTATTTAGAGATGCTAACTGAAGGCTGGTGTGTGTGAAACAATACCAAGCAAGCTGAGCACAAGATGTGAACTATAAATGGAAGTTTTCTGAAGGAAGGGATATAGGCTCTGAGAAAATCTTCCTGCCAGAATGTGCATGGCCCTTGTGGCATTTCAGCATAGGGGCTGTCTTTGCCAGCAATGTCAGGGAGGTGGTCGGCATGCTCCTGCTTTCCTCCACCTTGGCTGAGGGTGGCTATGGCAGGCAGCTCTCTTCAGTGAGACACACAGGGTGTAGTTCTTGGTCTGATGGCTCTATTGTGCTTCAGTGAATCAGAGTTTCTTCCCCAGGCGATACTGGGGGCGACTCTGTCCAGTCATAGTCTGCTCTGACTGGGAGATAATCCTATCACTGAGGTCTTTATGAGTACACAGAGGTGAGAACAAACTGGAGGAGACAAAGATGGTGGTGGAAGCGTGATGCTGAAATACAGAACAGGAGTGCAGTGCAATTCTTTGTAGACCAATATCATGGTTAACCTGTGTAAATATTTCAGTATTTACTCATGTGGTAAAGGCTTTTATCATGCTAAGTAAATACATAGTATGATAGATTTAGCATGTGGGAAAGCTCATAGTGAGCTCTGTAATACGAAGGTTAAGTGGTACCAATGTACGTGCAAGCAGCATAAAGGGAGTTCAGATTTTTTCAGAGTTAAAATGTGCATGCAGGCATGCTGTTCAAATTAGCATCACAGTATACACATAATAATTTATTTGAAATTAGTGAAATTAGTCTTTTCAATAATGCTGACATACTCAAATTTCATAGTCTATAGCTCTATGCCTAAGAATATATCCACTTTTCTTCCAGCGTACTCCAAAGAACCAGGGCTTCAGCACCATCATACACCCAACGTGTCTTCTGTATTGTGGTCTTTCCGTACAGTGCTGCTTATGTGACTGGAATACTGGAATGCAGAGACATTTCAGCTTCTGTTGGATTCTAGGGAAATTCCTGGAAGTTTGACAAAGCTTATAAATAATATCTCCTTAATTTTTTGGGAACTGAAATCTAAACTGCAAGTGATTCACTCAAAGCTGCAGACCAAGTCAGTGCCCAAAGTAAAATTAAAATCTAGGATTTCGTGATCTTTTCCTGCCTGCTACTATGTAAACCACCTGAAGCATGCATGTGCACTGTATAGTACATGTAGCACCAGCCTGTTGTTTCTGCATCTGTATTTTTGCAGATGCATTGACACCACGTAGATATAGAGGGGAAAGTGATTTTGAATGTTGAATTACTGAAGGTTTTTTGAGCCTATTCTTCTTTGTGTGTTCTAAGACAAGAAGGGAAACAAGATTCTGCTTATAACAGAGGTGATGCAGAGCAGAGACTTAGAAAGCTGGAGATAAAGCTGTTCAAGAAGAAGGGAGATGCTTTCAGTTCCCTCACACATTTTTTGTTTTTATCTTTCCTATAGCATTTGTGTTCTCATTGCTGCTTCCCCCTTTGCACGGGTGGCAGCAGGAGGAAAACTGCCAGGTTCACAGTATAAGTCGGTGCTGCTGACCTTCATGGAGCTGCAGTGGCTTCCCAGAGCTGCTGGTCATCAAAGTTCTTGAGCACAGCATTATGGGACTGCAAGCCAAACCCTTGTCTTCCTAGCAGATTGCTGTAGATTTCATGTAAGAATGTGCATTTAGGTCACGTCAGCATAACTGAGAAGAGTACTTAGGTCTGGGATTCTGCCTTGGCCAGTGTTCACAAAGACAAGCTGTGAGACCTGAGATAAAGTCAGTAACAGGAATCTGACAGGGACTTGATTTCTGCACAAAGAAAACCAGGTGACAAGTTTGTATGACTTTACACTCTAGAATGTGTGTGTTAACTTTCTTCTGTGATTCATATACATCTGCAGGCAGAGAGGAACCCCGTAACCTTTTGTAAATCATTAGACTTAACATCTTTCAGCCTCGTCTTGCTGAAATACTGAAGTGGAAACCCACACCCTCCCCGTCCCTGCTGGCCATCATTCCAGCCTGGGTGAATTCCTCCCTGCAGTAGTTACTGGCACTTGCCCGTGCAAATGTATAAGAAAAAGCTTTATGACAGAGCCCTGATGTAGTATCACAACTTCAGGACAGTCCTTCTTCCTTAGTTTTGAAGTTACATTTATAGATAATAACACATGGTAAATTAAACCATTCGGAGACCTAGAAACACAGAGCAGAAAAAGCTGGGTCACATACAGCATACTAACATTTTGGTTGTAAGAAATTGATCCAGACAGTATGCTAAATCAAATCATAACAAAAAGTTTTAACAATTAAAGTGATCAGAATCTGATATCACATCTTGGTAGGCGCAGGGGGCAGAGATGAGCATTCTGTAGTTTTTCCCAGTCAACACACAGCCTGAATTACATGCTCACATTACAGCTCTGATAATGAGTAAACTTCTCCGCAGTCTCCTCCATGCTGTGTGGCAAAAAAAAAAAAGTATCGGAATATCTTGGAAGTTGTGGAAGTTAAGGATGTGTTAGAGTTTTATGAGCTTATTTTCACAGGTTATAAAATAAGAAGAGTAATTCAGTAATGTTTTTCTTAATAAATTTTATTAGTATTAGCAGCGCTTAGAAAAAAATTAGAATAGTGCATTATATAGGTGCTTAGAAGAAAGCAGAAGAGGCAAAGAATTTTGATGTAAAGTTGGTTTCCAAATTCACTAAATATAATGCAAAACAAACCTTTCTTAGTTCTGCATCTGCTGAAGTCCTCTTTTTTAATCATAACAGAGTTGCTTAAAATAAAGCCTTGAAAAGTGAATAAGATTTAATGCCTAGTCCTTTGATGCCCTAGTCTGTTGAAACATGGTGAATGGCAAAAAGAAGTGG